>NW_026858721.1:0-18177 GCF_026571515.1 Ruditapes philippinarum | reverse complement strand
AAAGACTGCAACTGCCCTATTTTGAAACTACGGATTGTGTATTAGGTGTAACAGAAGTGCACTCAAGAATGTGTTTCACACACAAGGTGTTACAGAAGTGTGAATAGATTACACACAATTTACTACAGAAATGCTTACTTTACTAAACACAAGACACAGCAATGACTGCACTACACATAATAGCCTGTAGAATTGCCTACTTAACTGCACCGGGCTCTTCAGAAATGCACTCTATGGTACTCAATGTCTTTATAGGAGTGCACACTAGAGTACTTTGGTGTTGTTATAGGTGTGCACACTAGAGTACTTGGGTGTTGTTATAGGTGTGCACACTAGAGTACTTGGTTGTTGTTATAGGTGTGCACACTAGAGTACTTTGCTGTTGTTATAGGTGTGCACACTAGAGTACTTGGCTGTTGTTATAGGTGTGCACACTAGAGTACTCACAAGCTGCAACATTTATGAATACTAGTGTACTTGTACAGGAGTGCACACTAGTGTACTCATATGTTAGGAGTGCACTCTGTACTTTTAAGTTGCTATAGGAGTGCATGCGAGAGTACTGACATGAAGTTACAGGAGTGCATGCCATTTTTTTTTAAATGTTGTGACAGATATGCACAATAGTGTACCTACAAGTCTGTATAAAAGTGTACGCTTGTGTACTTACAAGTCCTTTTAAAAGTGCACACTACACAAAGCGCTATAGGAAAAAAACACTAATTGCACATATTTAGTCTTTTATATTATTTTGTCTAGGTAGTTCACACATTTCATTTTCTGAATTAGATCAATGTTTAAGCAGTTGCTTGAAAAAGCTCGCTTCAATTTTTACTATCAGAGAAGATTTATAGTATTGTTGTGTTCAAGTTTACATGAATATTATTTAGTGTGTTTTTATTGTTTTACAGTGCCCATAAGAAGACGAAGAAAGGACTGTTTTGAACACCAGGTGTATGGTTGCTATGGGAACAAACACATTGCTACAACAGAGGGCTTCTACAGTTTCAGTGATAAAATACATGTTCAAAATGAACAAACTGCTTATTACAGTCATGTTTTATAATTTTTGGATGACAGTATATCAATTTGTTTACACTACCCAGAAATCATTTTATTCTGCTCAATAATAATTGTTGTTTTCTGATGTAAATAGAAAATTATAATTGAAAATATTGTTTAGAAAGAACCTAGTAGTCAGAAAATTTAAGATTTATAGTTTTAGTGGTGTACAGCCCGAATCTGTTTGTAAATGCGAGACACTAAATGTTGATGTTCTGAGGACCAATATAAAACAAGTGCCAAAATTCACCAATGGTCACCTTTATATGTATTGTCAATGTGTTTAAATCATTTATTATTGTTCTGGCAGGAGATAGAATATTACAGTTAGTTATGTGTACTTGTTTTTATGTTGTAGTATAGCAAATAGTTTCATCCATTCTGAACACAAGAATGAACTTAAATAAATACAAACAATTAAATAACCAAAATTAATAATCAATTCCATGATTTATTTTATGTCCTTTGGAAAGGAACTGGCAAAAATGTTAGGTTTTTTTTCTTATTGGCTTTTCTTGCCTTAATTTTCTCAACATATAATATGTTTTAGAATATTACAGTAATTATATATATAAATAATAAGTGTATGATACAGATGTCAAAAAGAAACAAACACCTGTCATAACTTGAAATGTTCTTCAGTTATCTTGCATGCAAATTGAAGATTTATATTATAGTTATACTATGAAACAGAAAAAAAATAAGTGACTGGTTATATAGTCAAAAGAAAATACGTTTTCTGGTTTTGAAACAATGAATTTGTATAAACTGTGGCAAGTAAAAGTACCAACAGCTTACATCATTTCTTTTCTAGTAATAATTATTTTTGTCAAATTAACTAGTAGGTCTTAAATGTAAAAGATATCAGATTAAATGGCAGCAGTTATTTTCACTATTTTTCATGGGGGAGGGTTAACAAAGAGATGTACATGTTGAGGTAACAATGAAAGCTTGTATATTTTATGCTGTATATGTTTTGTTTTATAAATTGTTGTGCTTGTGCATTTAGTAAAGAGTGCTAAATATAAGTTTTTACTGCATGTAACATCTAAACTGTATGAGGTCATGTATACTCGTGTTTATATTTTACTTTGTTTTATAATCATGTAAAAGACAGGGTACATGTTTGAACTTCCAACAAGTTTTTATCTTCTAAATTTTCATTTTTTACTTTCTCAAGAGCGGACAATTATGATGATAATTAAAGAAAATAAAGTTAATTATTTTTGTTCTGAAATAGCAATGTAATACTAGTACATATAAGCTTTTTAATGGAAAGAAAATGAACTAATTATGTAACATAGTATTATCTTTTGTATATAAACAAAACTGATATTTATATCATTTCATTCATTATTAACTTGTATTCATATTTTAATCATTTTGTATGTTCATGTGAACTCCATGCAAATCATGAGATGATTGCTGTATTATGTATAACCCTCATTTTATCTTAAAGTATAAATGCAGTTAGTAGAGAAACATATATTTTCATTATTTTGTTCTGGGATTTATAAACACTGGAGATATTGTCTATCATATATATTATATAAGTGTCCATAAAGTCATGATTTATGTCCTTAAATCAACCAAAACTTCCCACCAGTCTTAGGTATCCCCTGTCACAAAATTTCATGATAGTCTTTTTAATGCTAACAAAAATTGTTTTTTTTTATTTGCTCTATTCTGTAATGAATTTAATGTAATTATTATGTTTATTTTCCCAGCAAAATTTCCAATATGGCAAAAGTTGTCGAAAGATCTGAAATACAGACTTAAATAACTCTATATTCTAAATGTTTCATGTACAAACACTTAACATTATAACTACATTTTTATGCCCCCGCCATGTAATGGCCGGGGCATATAGTGTTACCCTGTTCCGTCATTCCGTCCTTCCGTCCTTCCGTCATTCTGTCATTCCGTCATCATCAGTTTCCGTTCATTATCTTAAGAACGGTTGGGCACATTCAACTCAAATTTGACATATGGATATGTCATGAGAAAATACAGGTCAAGTTCGAATTTGGTCATGGTTCGATGATTTTTGGCAGAGTTATGCCCCTTTTACTTTGAAAATAATATGAAATTTCAGTTTCCGTTCATTATCTCAAGAACGGTTAGACACATTCAACTCAAACTTGACATATGGATATGTTATGAGAAAATACAGGTCAAGTTCGAATTTGGTTATGGTTCGATGATTTTTGGCAGAGTTATGCCCCTTTTACTTTGAAAATAATATGAAATTTTCAGTTTCCGTTCATTATCTCCCCAACGGTACAACACAATCAACTCAAACTTGACATATGGATATGTCATGAGAAAATACAGGTCAAGTTCGAATTTGGTCATGGTTCGATGATTTTTGGCAGAGTTATGCCCCTTTCACTTTGAAAATAATATTAAATTTTCAGTTTCCGTTCATTATCTCCCTCAAGGTACAACACATTCAACTCAAACGTGACATAATGATGCGTCAAAGGAATGCGCAGGTCAAGTTCAAATTTGGTCGTGGTTCGATGAATTTTGGCAGAGTTATGCCCCTTTTACTTTGAAAATAATATGAAATTTTCAGTTTCCGTTCATTATCTCCCTCAAGGTACAACACATTCAACTCAAACGTGACATATGGATGCGTCAATTGAATGCGCAGGTCAAGTTCAAATTTGGTCATGGTTTGATGATTTTTGGCAGAGTTATGCCCCTTTCACTTTGAAAGTAATATGAAATTTTCAGTTTCCGTTTATTATCTCCCCAACAGTACAACACATTCAACTCTAATTTGACATATGGATATATTTTTGGAATGCCCAGGCCAAGTTCGAATATGGTCATGGTTCAATGATTTTTGGCAGAGTAATGCCCCTTTTACTTTGAAAATAATATGAAATTTACAGTTTCTGTTCATTATCTACCTAACAGTGTTACATATTCAATTTTAATTTGACATATGGATATGTCAAAGGAATGGGCAGGTCAAGTTGGAATTTGGTCATGGTATGATGGTTTTTTGGCAGAGTTATGTCCCTTTCACTTTGAAAATAATATAGATACATCTTAGGAATAAGCAGTTTAAGTTTGAATATGGTCATGGTTCAATGATTTTAGACAAACTTATCTTTCTTGAATGTTGGAAAAATTTTGAACTTTCAGTTTCAGCACTCATTCTTTTAGCCATTATTTTGGCTACAAATATGCAATATGCTTTTTCTAAAGGTTAAGACTGAATAATTTCAGTGCCTTGAACGTTGTATGGAAATGGTTTGTGTTAACATTGAAAAGTTTTAAGGGCTTTGAACTTAAAATGAAAAAACAAATTAATGCACCATCTGAAATTGTGGCTGCATGCGGGGGCATCCGTGGCATGATGACACATTTCTAGTTTGAGTATAGCAATGTGCAATATTTATATATAACCCCAAATTTCATAACCACAACTTCATTATTTCTGCTTGTATACAAGCCTATGCTACACCAATGTCTGCCTGATGTACTGATTTTATTATACTTGTATTGATGTTGTGTAGATATTGTGCTTTTCTGTAACACATATTTTATCAACACAACAACGTTCAATACATCAACGTTCAGTCATAGATTTGTTTATGTATGACATTACATTCATTTACTGTAAACTTTTTATACATTTAATAAAAGTGGAGAAATAGACAAAAGTTATTTTGGTTTTGTCCCAGAATAAGATCATTGTAATATGGTGGAGAATGCTGTTGTCATAGGCTGTATAAATTTGCCCGTGCTGCAAGGTCATTTACAGTGTATTGCATGATTTCTTCGAATGCGAGGCTCTTACACGTCCCAAATGTATTCAACGGGTTAGGACCATTTGCAGGCCTGTCTAATACATTGACATTTGTTAGTTATTGCGGCTGTATGTGGACGGGCATTATCGTGCATAATGGTGACATTTGGACCATGTAACTGAATGAAATGAAGAGCTTTCACAATGAGCATAACTGTTTCCATTAATAACGATTAAGCGATTCTTGATACCTCCCATTATTCCACCCCACACTAAGACTGAATCTTCTCCGAAACGGTCCAGCTCAATGACGCACACAACAGCAAACAAACACTCCCGACGGCGATAATCTGGTTCACGTCCGTCGGCATGGCTCGGGTTCAACAGACTTTCGTCGGAAAATCAAATCCCAATCAGAACGTCGGATGCTCAGGTGACGGCGGAACCAATCCAGCCTTGCAGTTCGACAACGTTGAGTGAGAATTTGACTGACGTATGGTCGGTACGTACGAACAGGCTGAACGTTCTGTCTCAACCGATTTCGGACAGTCTGTGGATGAATACCAAACTGTCGCCCAGTTGCTGCTGCAGTAAGACGCCTGTTACGTAGGTACTGCAAGAAAATAGCTTGGTTTCGTTCCTCATTATTTACCCTTGGCATTTTTTAGACTTGTTTCAACACAATTTTTTGAGTTGTGACGGTTAGTGAAAAAGTCTGTGTAGTCCGATACTGACACCGGATATGAATATGTGCCACACGAAGCGCACGTGCCAAACTACTTAAATTTCTTTATTATGGGAACACATGGTTCACTGCGTGTACGGTCAACATTATGTGTACATCTTACATTAGCTAGGCTTGTGTGAACACGATTATAAAATGGGTACTTTTTATTTTGACTGAGTATACTTTAAGTGGGTTTTTAATCTTTCAGCATTTATTTTGTGCATGCAACAATACTCTAAGCAATATAAAATAATAATAAAAACTGTTTTATAATTTTTAAAGGTATCTTAATTAATATTTAAATTAAATCCCATTCCAATCTGGAATTATCAAATTAGAAGGCAAATCTGACGATGTAAATAAACACAAAGTTAGCTATAAAAGATATCAACTGCACATAGAATCACTTGTAAGCCGTACGTACATGTACTACTGGTAGAGCGTTTGACTGAATCGGGTGACCCTGGTTCGATTCTTGGACGGCGCAGGTCACTTGTTCAAATTGATCATGAAGTTCTTTCTTCGGTCATTCGTATTGTACCTATGCCCTGGTATGTACAGAAGTTATCAGTTCCTTGCGAAAGTTAAGGAAACTAGTACTGGTGAACAGATTGACAGCTTACCCAGGAACGATACGGTGGCTGACTGTGCTCTGGTCAATTCCTGATCAGAGAGTAAACTATCACAACCACCACTAGACTCACTTGTGTGGAGCATAATTTAACAAGTGGTGGTTTACAGTAATACGAATAGTCCTATTTTAGTAGTAATATGTTGACTGACATTTATAAATTGTTTCAGGATATGATGCTGTCAGATGCTATAAGATTGCAGTATACACTCGCACACTTTTTTTTTTAATTCAGAGCATACTTTACACACAGATGACAGATTGAAAATAAGGAAGAATTCTTGTCTTGAGCAGGCAATAGGTTTGCTCAAGCTCATTTCTCTGGAATTATGCTGGAATGCAGTTGGTTTCAATTTCAGTCAGTTTGAACTAGGCTCATACCCTTGTTTCGCACATATTGCACGAGAAAATTGTTATCAAATTGTTGTATGTCAAATTTTTCAACTCGATGTTGATTAAGAATAACCCTTAACTAGTTCCTATTTTAACATCACGTACATTTATATTCAATTGAGTACGTCACCATCTTTCAAACTGACAGACTTTTTTGTACATACACTGAATATTGTGCGGGTAAAATAGAAAGAATTTATGTTCATCAAATCAAATGGCATTTAAATATTTGCTTCCAATTTGTGTTTGGTTGCTATTAATTAACTACCAATTACTGGTATTCTATAAGGGTCTTTAAAATTTATTAGACCCTAATAAATAATAATAATGTTCAATGTCAACGTACATAAAATATTATTTAAAAAATCAATACTGAAATTTAGAAAAATTTAATAAGACCATATTTCTTTTCAAAACTTCTGAAAAATTACGATATTTACCGATTTAAATACTTTTCTATTGAATAATGGTACGAATATACAAAAGCACGACATATAATTAGTACGAATCGTATACTGAAGAACCCGGATGTTGTCAATAGCAACACAACAAGCAAGATGGCGGACACGGAAAGTGTTGATACTCACGATACAAGTAATGAGGCTGGAGACGATCCGTTACAGGATTTAACAGATGAACAATTATATCAACTTGTTGAAGACACACAGTAAGTTTTTCCTGTATATATTTGTGCTTGATTGTTTATTTTATATTGATTGAACCGCAGTAAGTGGGAACCATTGTCATGATTGTTTTTTTTTATTATCTGTTTATGACATCCAGACATCCTGTCATTTAGACATTAGAATTCTTTTAAACATCTTTATATAGGCCTAACACAAATTTCTCGAAGACTGCGCATTAACATTAAGAGTCAGTATATGTGTATACGGGATCTCGGTAAATTTTTAAGTACAAAATATGTTTGTTTGTTTTTTTAGGGGGGGGGAAGGGGTTAAAATTATGTTAGTTTTTTTTATTTCTATGGACCCCATTGGAAATAAGCATTTAGCTTAATGGGCTATCCATAGGTGCATAGTACCTCTTATTTTTTATGACAAAAGTGTGCTCTTTTATGCTGTTTTATGATCTCATTTTATATATATGATTTATTTATGTTATCTCTTAACTGTATGATTTTATATTATGTATCTTGTGCTATGTTCCTAAAATGTATAAATAAATAAATATAGATAGATCTATTAGCGAGTGAAATTATAAATTTCCGGTGGTGCGCTACGGTCACTTCCTGTATATTTCTTTTTCTTGACCTAGCACCACCCGTCGCGTCATAATCAAGTGTGATTGCGCCGACGTACAATGTAGATGTAGAAAGTTGGAGAGAAATAAGCAGGGAAGCGGTTAGTCCAATAAATTATGAAGGCAATATATTACACGTTAGTGGCTTGTTACAGTTGCTTTGCCAAAAAGTAAAAATATCTCGAAGCAGGACTAAGAAGTGGTAAAACACTCCTAGTATTAATATTTAGACTGCAGACTGCAAGACCTTGACTACCAATTTTATTGCTATTACAGTCAAAGGACATAATTATTCGCCACTTTCAAAATGGTGGCCAATTACGCAATCTTAAGCAATATAAAGGAGATGGTCATAGGATCATAAGTAATCATCTTACCTCAATATTTCGTTTCATTCTTGTTACTTCTTTAATTCTATGTGGAATTGTTCTATAATGACCTTGTGCACGCTTTAGACATATTTTCCCATCAAATCAAATCAAATCAAAATTTATTTATTGTCGGTATACATATATAACATTTTACAAAACATAAGCTATGTATAGCTTTTGACCGACATATATGTGAAATTTCGGCAATCAGCTGTTCGCGTGTATGTATGTAACTTACACAGGGTTTCAATCGTCGTTTCTTTGTAACCAAATATTTTCTACTATATTTAAGTCAGGAGAGTATGCTGGCCATGATGTTGTAGTTACATCATTTGTACGGGGGCATTGTCATCCTGGAACACATAGTCATTATTACCAAAATGCCTTGCAATAAGTGGCCATAAATTATTGTCTAACACATCTAAATATTTCTGTGCATTATATTAACCTCAACAGAAGTCAAAGTTCTGATACCCCCACAGCATACACATCCTCAGACCATAACACTAAGCTTAGCCCTGGGAGCGGGACAAACTAAGTGAGGTTTATATTTTTTGTCATCTTTCCTCCGAATATAAATATTATTTTTCCAGATGACCACCTGACTTTCATCACTAAGTATCCACTTACTGAAAGTTTTTTTCTGTCTCGTTCCGTAAATAATTTTTTCCTACCACTCCCACTACGATTTTCAACACTTCCATACTGTTGATATTTCTTTACTACACTTTTAATTGTTGATCTAGGAATGCCCAGTAATCTTGACAACTCTGACTGATTTTTATTCTCCTGATAACTATTGATAATCAATTCTTGTACATCTCTTCTTAATTCTTTTATTTTCAGGGCCATTTTTAAAAACACCCATGAAATAAACTTGTAAACAATGCTGAAGAATTATTGAGCTGTATATTACGTCACCAAAGACTGATTGAACTTTGACCCTGTTTAAATTAATAATACTATTGGCTATTTATAGCGCACAGCTTAAATTCTAAGGGAACATGTATATAGTGCATAGTCCGAATGTCAGGGGTGGGGAATAATTATGTCCTTTGACTGTAGATTTATATAGATGTTGATATTTACCAGGTAGCGGTAGATCTACTATAAATGTCTATTTAACTTTTTTTTTCAATCCTGAATATTATTTTGAATCTAAAAAAATTAAGGCGTTTGTCGCAAAGGTTGACTGTCATATTATGACGTAGATATGACTTTTACTCTTTTATCCTTTTAAATTTGCATATATAAATAATGTCATGTATTAACAGTTCCCTGACAACGCGCCTGCTAGTCATAATCAGAATTGATTGTTAAGCAGTATCCTGTAGATACATGATTAAAAACGCTGGGTTACAATTTATTGGGCTAGATTGTTTCTTGCCTATGTATATTTATCATGGATAAGCCAGCTATCTATCTTCCATAAATGTGAAACCCCTCTCAGGTACATATACAGGACTGCGCATCAAAATCGCAAGAAAGTTAAAAGTAGTTGTTTAGAATAAGGATAAAAGAAGAATATTAAAAATGTAAAAAACAGGAGGCTGAAAAACTACATGTTCATTGCAAGCTATGGCTGCACTAAACTGCTCTGAGTAAGGAATAGGGCAACTGCAGAGGGTAGGTGGTTCCAGTGGTATACTGTTGTAGAAAAGGAGTAGAATTTATGATAGTCTGAAGTTGTTATGAATAACCTGTATTTCTTGTAACACAAGGGATGGCCATGGTGTGATGTTAGGGAGAGGGGTGTAGCAAAATGAAAATTTAATAAAAACCAATATTTCATGTATTTCTTTTCTTCTTTTTTTTATATAAGCAGCAGGGATTGGATGTAAAATTAAAAATATAAATGTTGTTTATTGTACAATGTGCTCCTATTTTACCATCTATGATTAATTTGTATGTTTTACCTTGCTGTCAATGGCATAATTTTATTAAATGTTATTGAACAAACTCTACCTTGTTGATGATTTATAACTTTAATTATATCTTAAATGGCTTAATTTAAGCCAGCTTACACAGTATTTGTTGCTTTTTTCACTGTTTTGTGTATCTACTTTATTTATATAATTATAATTAAATTATTATGATAATAAATATTAAACTTGAAATTCTGCTATTGTGAAATGCAACACTTCCTCATTTTCAAATCTTCACTTCCAAATTCACAAGAGAATTGATCCCCAACTGTCTGACCATCAGTAAGTTTTATTAGCTCACCTGAGCATATGCTCAGGGTGAGCTTTTAGGATCACTCTTCGTCCGTCGTCTGTCGTCCGTCGTACGTCGTCCGTTGTCCATTCACACTTTTCAAACGACATCTTCTCTGAAACCATAAGGCAGATCATAATGAAACTTCACAGGAATGTTCCTTGTGTGAAGCCTTAACAAAGTTGTTCAAAGAATTCCATTCCATGCAGAACTCTGGTTACCATGGCAACCAAAAGAAAAAACTTTAAACATCTTCTTCTAGAAAACCCACAGAGCTAGAGCTAAAATATTTGGCATGAAACATCTTCTAGTGAGTGTCTACCAAGATTGTTCAAATAAAAGCCCTGGGGTCAAAATTGGCCCCGCCCCAGGGGGTCATTGATTTTCCCTATATGCATATAGTAAAAACTTAAAAAAATCTTCTTTTAAAGAACCCAAAGAGCTAGACCTAAGATATTAAGCATGAAACATCTTCTAATGAGTGTCTACCAAGATTGTTCAAATAAAAGCCCTGGGGTCAAAATTGGCCCCGCCCCAGGGGGTCATTGATTTTCCTTATATGCATATAGTAAAAACTTAAAAAAATCTTCTTCTAAAAATTCCAAAGAGCTAGAGCTTAGATATTTGGCATGAAACATGTTCTAATGGATGTCTACCATGTTTGTTCAAATAAAAGCCCTGGGGTCAAAATTGGCCCCGCCCCAGGGGGTCATTGATTTTCCCTATATGCATAATAGTAAAAACTTTAAAAAATCTTCTCTTAAAGAACCCAAAGAGCTAGAGCTAAGATATTAAGCATGAAACATCTTCTTATCAGTGTCTACCAAGTTTGTTCAATTAAAAGCCATTGGGTCAAAATTGGCCCCGCCCCAGGGGGTCATTGATTTTCCCTATATGCATATAGTAAAATCTTTAAAAAAATTCTTTTAAAGAACCCAAAGAGCTAGAGCTAAGATATTTAGCATGAAACATGTTCTAATGGGTGTCTACCAAATTTTTGTTCAAATAAAAGCCCTGGGGTCAAAATTGGCCCCGTCCCAGGGGTCATTGATTTTCCCTATATACAAATAGTAAAAAGTTAAAAATCTTCTATTAAAGAACCCAAAGAGCTAGAGCTAAGATATTTAGCATGAAACAGGTTCTAATGGATGTATACCAAGTTTTTTCAAATAAAAGCCCTTGGGTCAAAATTGGCCCCGCCCTAGGGGGTCATTGATTTTCCCTATATTGCATATAGCAATTAAATACTTAAAAATCTTCTTTTAACGAACCCAAACAGCTAGAGCTAAGATATTTAGCATGAAACATGTTCTAATGGGTGTCTACCAAGTTTGTTCAAATAAAAGCCCTTGGGTTAAAATTGGCCCTGCCAGGGGGAGGGGGGAAAAGTCATTGTTATTCATTATTTGTGTACAGTAAAAACTTAACATCATGAAATATCTTCTAATGGGTGTCTCTCAAGTTTGTTCAAATAAAAGCCCTTTGGTTTAAACTGGCCAGGTCCTGGGGGCCTATGTTCAGGTGAGCGACCCCAGGGCCATCATGGCCCTCTTGTATTTTAGTGTGTTTGACCTGCAGTCTGAGGACTTGGGCTTATCTTGTATAATGTTTGTATCACAAGTGTTTTAGTTAGTAATATTTAGTTAATAGTGAGCTTATAAAGCTTTAGCAGTACTATTGTATAAATTTAAGCAGTGTTGGTGTTTAATAATTATCAATTTGTGTTTGAGGAAAAACAAATGTGCCATCTAAAATTACAGGCGTGCCAATGAAGTCCTTCTTACAGAAACGCAAATGTTTGAGAAATACCTCAAGCGTGTTGAACCAAAGGATGGAGCTGGAGCAGCAGCTGGCCCTGGTGCCACACCATCACAGTCTTCACAAGATCTTGTTCGTAGAGTTGATAGAAAAAGGTCCAAGTCCCGCAGTAGTAACATTGATAAATCCCTGCGGCTCACAGCAGAACAAAAATGTGACATTGCCCAAAGAGAAATTGATGAACTGAGAGAAGAGATTGATAAACTGAAGGAAGAGTCTGAAAAAGTCCTTGATCTATACAAGGTATATCTTTCTTTATGTTGTTTAGAAAATAATTGTATGACAGACAGTTACTAATTTGACATATTATATTAACTAGTAAATCTTTCACTGCTTTGATTTTCAATATATTGTAGCATTACAATAAACATTTCAAAAAGTAAGAGATAAATTAAAACAGTGCATGCAATGTTTACTTTTCTTTTTAAAGTCAGATGTAAAGTTTTTAATAGTTTATTAAATTGTGACTGAGTAAGTTAACATACTAGAATTTTAAGATATCTATATATTTTGAATGTTATTAAGTTAACAAAGTTTCTATCAATTCTACAGGCAATAATGGAGGAAGCTGATCTTAGACTAGCAGAAACTAAGAAAGAGTCATATGAGTTTGACAGAGATATAATGAAAGGTGCAGTCAACCAGTCGTCTGGAAAAGTTGTAGCTGAAAAGATTGTTAGATACTTTGATGATAAAATACGATCCAGGGTATGATACTATATACACTATAATTTACTCCTGTGATTAAATTGGTAATTTGTCTTTAACCTAACATTATATTATGTTTCTCTAAACCTAACATTAAATTATGTTTCTCTAAACCTAACATTAAATTATGTTTCTTTTTAACCTTACATTATTTTATGTTTCTAATCTGTTTTATATTTGTTTTATTTTCTAAGATATCATAGATTAATGGCTTAAGTTTAATTTATACATATTATAATTATCATCATGTTTATTAAGTTATTAACCCTTTTTCATGTTTATCATCATGAAAATTTGTAAGTTACTTAATTGTGTTCATATTTGTAACTACATGTATAATGATTAAAAACAAGTGTTTTAATTTGTTTAACTATTTCTTTCAGGATACTTTGATTGAAAAGTTAAGATTGAAAAATTCTACTTTGAAAGTTCAGAAGAAAAAGCTACATCTTCAACTAAAACAGGTTTGTGATATTTGATATATTTGTTGTATTTCTTTACAATTCAGTTGATTTTAAGTAAAATCTGAGATACAAACAATGTTTGAAAAACTATAAATCATGTATCAAGTGATTTTAGTAGATTTGTAGAATGTGATTAAGTAGATTTATAGGACAGGATATTCAGTAGATTTAATAAACATGATTAAGTTGATCTATAGAGTAATTAATTAAGAAATATTAAGACGGCCTTAAACGTGGTTCCAAAAAAAAAGAAATATTAAGTCACAGAGTGTTTACATTTATGATGCATTATAAGTGATGTCATTTGCCAATGATGTGCTGCATAAAAGTGTAAAAACAACAACAACAACAACTTTAGCCACATCATATTTTAGGAAGTAAACTAAAACTATCGTAATTTTATTGATGAAACATGACTTTACAGAAAGAGGAGATGGGTGAAGTGTTACATGAAGTCGATTTTAATCAGCTGAGAATTGAGAACCAGCAGTATTTAGAGAAAATAGATGAGAGGAACCAGGACTTGTTGAGACTAAAACAGATGGCTGGTACCACAATACAAGTACTCAACTCATACAAGGTAATTATATGACTATATACATGTATATATACCTCATTGCGGGTCACACTCTAGTGTGATACACATTTTATTTCTGTCTTGTTGTATTAAAGCATGTGATACAAGAATTAAATATAGAAGATGTATATATGAATATACCCATACACATTTGACGAGAAATAAGAGGCTCTGTTTTTTTTTTTTTTCTAATTTGTGTCTTATTTTTAATTTGTCTTTTTTCTCCTATTTATCTTATTGATATATAATTTGCAATTTTTACAAAGTCTTTGACACCAGTAGATAAATAAGTACATGTACTATTTCCTCTCTTTGTATATTTGAACTTATAGCATTTAAATTTCTTTTGTACCTGTATATTTTATAAGAACTTCAAATATTACAGAAAAAATTATCAACATTGACACTAGAGTCTGAGAGGTTAAAGTCTGAGATTACATCGAGGGCTGATTTATTGACGAGAATTGATGCCGAAACTACAGTAGTTGAAGCTGTAAGTAAAATTCTCATAACTTTGATTTTTGATTAAATACACTGATAAGATTGTTAGGCTTTGCAAAGTTTATAAAATGTTTTCAGAAATGATTATACATTATTAGAACTTTTTATATAATATATAAGTTTTGTCTGCATTATACAAAATTACCATTTCTTACAATATACATATTGAAAACTGGTATTTGAACTAACTTGAAATGATTAATTAAATATAAAATTTACATCGATTATAGAAAATGTACTTTAGGAAATATAAAACCTATGAAGGTGTGAAGTTTGAAATTCAAGTCATTCTTTTTTGCAGGAGCGGTCCAAAGCTGAAAAGAGAAATCGTAAATTACGTCAACAGTTAGCGGACTATCGTGTACCTGAAGTGATGGAGTATGTTTCCGAGAAAGCAGATTTGTACGAAATACAGAAAAAAGTAAAAAGTTGGGAAAGGAAAGTTGAAATAGCTGACGTAAGTAAATTTCCAGACTAGATGATTTATGTCAAATTAATCTTGAAATTGAAAATTGCAGAAAAATATTTGATATAGAATTGTCATAGATATAAATAAGTGTCATATTTTGAGTTTAAGTACTCTGGTATTTTTGCCATAATTATTTCGAGAATAGTGTTTGGTTTGTAGCAGGCTATCCTACTCTATCAGGTGTTAACTTCTGTTGTTGTATGCACTTTTATATCCCTTATATCCATTAAAGATATTCAACTGAAACTTAATTCACAATCATATTTTTAAGGTTTTCTATCAATGACCCATAACTTAACATGGATTATGACTAAATTATAAATTAATGTTTAATTTGGAAATTTTCTGGATAAGATGTTAGTCAGCTACACTACAGATATTCAAAAGTTAATATTTCTCAAGTCTTGTAGGTCATTTGCTTCTTTATGGTCACTTTCACATAGTTTTTAGCTCGACTATTCGATAAGAATAAGTAGAGCTATTGCAGTCACCCGAGCGTCGGCGTCGGCGTAACCACTTATGTTAAAGTTTTTGTAATAGTTCAAATATTTTCAAAGTCCATTGACATATGGCTTTGAAACTTTGCACACTTGTTCACCATCATGACCCCAACCTGTAGACAGGAGGAGGTAACTCTATCAAGCATTTTGACAGAATTATGCCCCTTTTTTCGACTTAGAATTTACGTTAAAGTTTTTGTAATAGTTCAAATATTTTCAAAGTCCATTGACATATGGCTTTGAAACTTTGCACACTTGTTCACCATCATGACCCCAACCTGTAGACAGGAGGAGGTAACTCTATCAAGTATTTTGACAGAATTATGCCCCTTTTCGACTTAGAATTTACGTTAAAGTTTTTGTAATAGTTCAAATATTTTCAAAGTCCATTGACATATGGCTTTGAAACTTTGCACACTTGTTCACCATCATGACCCCAACCTGTAGACAGGAGGAGGTAACTCTATCAAGTATTTTGACAAGAATTATGCCCCTTTTTTCGACTTAGAATTTACGTTAAAGTTTTTGTAATAGTTCAAATATTTTCAAAGTCCATTGACATATGGCTTTGAAACTTTGCACACTTGTTCACCATCATGACCCCAACCAGTAGACAGGAGGAGGTAACTCTATCAAGTATTTTGACAGAATTATGCCCCTTTTTCGACTTAGAATTTACGTTAAAGTTTTTTGTAATAGTTCAAATATTTTCAAAGTCCATTGACATATGGCTTTGAAACTTTGCACACTTGTTCACCATCATGACCCCAACCTGTAGACAGGAGGAGGTAACTCTATCAAGTATTTTGACAGAATTATGCCCCTTTTTTCGACTTAGAATTTACGTTAAAGTTTTTGTAATAGTTCAAATATTTTCAAAGTCCATTGACATATGGCTTTGAAACTTTGCACACTTGTTCAACATCATGACCCCAACCTGTAGACAGGAGGAGGTAACTCTATCAAGCATTTTGACAGAATTATGCCCCTTTTTTCGACTTAGAATTTACGTTAAAGTTTTTGTAATAGTTCAAATATTTTCAAAGTCCATTGACATATGGCTTTGAAACTTTGCACACTTGTTCAACATCATGACCCCAACCTGTAGACAGCAGGAGGTAACTCTATTAAGCATTTTGACAGAATTATGCCCCTTTTTCGACTTAGAATTTACGTTAAAGTTTTTGTAATAGTTCAAATATTTTCAAAGTCCATTGACATATGGCTTTGAAACTTTGCATACTTGTTCAACATCATGACCCCAACCTGTAAACAGGAGGAGGTAACTCTATCAAGCATTTTGACAGAATTATGCCCCTTTTTCGACTTAGAATTTACGTTAAAGTTTTTGTAATAGTTCAAATATTTTCAAAGTCCATTGACATATGGCTTTGAAACTTTGCACACTTGTTCACCATCATGACCCCAACCTGTAAACAGGAGGAGGTAACTGTATCAGGCATTTTTTTACTATCAAGCACTAAGAATAGTCGAGCATGCTGTCCTACCGACAGCTCTTGTTTATTTCATCATTCCTCTTAGTGAAGTAAGAACAATACAGCATGGTCCTTGTCTGACTAACAGGTTATACTTACTTGTTTAAAGTCACATAACATATATAATTTATTACAATATTCCTACTTTTGCATGTTTTGGGGTTAAAGCTTACACTTAAACAGTGTAGGAAGTTGTGGGGAGGTATAAGGGTGGAAGAAAGTAGGAAAATGGTATTCCAACCATGGAGTGGGAGGTGGAATTTTAGGCAACAGGAAATAATCAAGATAAATCATGAGGAAAGGAGAGGTTGGTTAAAACTTTCTGTATCTAAAATATGATTTATACAAAGTTGGAGAACGACATGATTGTGTAGATGGATTCAATTTTATCCTTTACCTGCGGAATTTCTTAAATGGACTTTTCCAGCTTCCATCTTGAGAATTGTCAAGTCTCATTTTTGGATTTATCAAGATGAAAATTTCAAGTTAGTTTGCCTACAGTATAGAGTCTGGTCAGACTGCACAGATGCACAGTTTAAGGCCTGATTCCAGTAGATTAAAGTGGGGTTTCTAGCAAGTTTACGTCACATTCTAGCCGGTAAAGGTCCAATTCTAGCAGTTTAAGGCTCGGTCCTAGTGGGTAAAGGCCCAATTCTAGCAGGTTAAGGCCCGAATCTATCAGGTAATGACCTGATTCAAGCCCAACAGGTTAAAGCGAGTTTCTAGTAGCTTAGGGCCCAATGCTAGCAGGTTAAGGCCCAATTCTAGTGGGTTTAGGCCCCATTCTAGTAGGTTTAGGCCTGATTCTTGCAGGTTAAGGCCCAATTCTAGGGATTTAGGCCCCATTCTAGCAGGTTAGGCCTGATTCTAGCAGGGTTAAGGCCCAATTCTAGTGGGTTTAGGCCCCATTCTAGCAGGTTTAGGTCTGATTCTAGCAGGTTAAGGCCCAATTCTAGTGGGTTTAGGCCCCATTCTTAGCAGGTTATGGCCTGATTCTAGCAGGTTAAGGCCTGATTTCAACAGGTGATGGGTTAACATTAATTGTATAAATTAGCATTTATTATCTACTCAATTTATGTGGCATTAATTTGGTGTACATGTGATATTTCAGATGGCTTTAAAGACACACAGAAAAGACCTGGCCAGCAAATGAAGATCAGCCATGAAATGGCCCAAATCAGTTCCACATGATGGAAGCTCATTGATTTATTTTAATCTCT
>NW_026858720.1:0-50339 GCF_026571515.1 Ruditapes philippinarum | reverse complement strand
ATTTATTTGTTTAAAAACATAAATATATGATTAGTCTTATTCCCCCGTACATATCCGCAATACAAAAATGTGGAAAATAACGCAGCATTTGTGCTAAAGTCAAGACTATTCGTGAGTAATGAAAATTTGTGTTTCGTTCAAAACCAAAATAATTATACATTTCATACATGTATACATATACCCGAAGCGTCATATTCTTGACATTAATACAATAGGATAACAAATGTTTACGATCTTGTTTAAAAATGTTGATGATTTTTAAGTTAAGAGAACAACAGCAACAGCAAACATTAGTTTTACTTATCACATCTTTATTTTAGTTCAGAAGAAATGACCTTAGTTTTTACATTAAAAACAAACAAAAACAAATGGTCCGAGACATCACAAATGACGAAGCGTTTATTAATTATAAATGTCATGGATGCCAAAATTCTATCATAGGTCACGTCATGCTTTGCTATTTACAACAACTCACGTGGTGATAGGTGTATCATGTGACCAATAATCTCGAACCATTTCAATACTTCGTGATCTTCACGCAATAGAAATCTAGATCTTCATTCTTCTTTACGTTTATTTTTCCTTTCATGTTTTAAACATTATCATAATTCAATGAAAAAACTTAGAGTGATAGAAATATTCTTGACTTTGTAGCCGCCGAATTTTACTTGTAGTGGCTTAAACTTAATTGAGTAATTATGTACGTTATTGTACCAATAGATTAAATTTCATAGCAGCCGTATGCTGTCAGTCTGATTTAAAATAAAATTTAAAAATATGAAATACATTGAATGATTTAATACTTTTGTTTCAACCATAGATTTGCACAAATCGACGACACACAGTACAGTGAAAACATCTAACAACTCTCACACATATACTGAAACAAAAAAGAAACTTTCTCCAAGTTTAAATGTAGATATGTTAGCACAGTTCTTCAATCCTTTTGAAACTCGATTTTTACGTTGAATAAACATATCGGGCTTTTATACGGGGATTAGCTGACCGATTTTGCAAACAAAACGAGTTTTACAAGCTACTACATGTATATAAGTGTGCACATCTAAGTGGTACCCTTGAACAACTGCCACATACTTTGCGAACGTTTCTTTTTTGGTTCAGTATATGTTATTATGTTTTCTCATTTCATGATTCGGTTTCCCTTTCGTTTTCTGTGTATGGATTAATGTCAAAATTTTTAAAGTGCATATTTATGCATTTGAAAGTCAGAATATTTTACAAGAGAGATTAGTCAACGTTCTTTTCGATTATGTAATACATTGTAAAAAAAGGGAAACTCACGTTTTGTTGGTTTTTGTATCCGAATAAAACATGTAGATCTACATAAACCGCCTGCTTTTAAACCGTCTGTCTCTAGTTACACGTCACTATGATTAAATGTGTACATATTTATGTAGCTAGCCTGAAATACATAAACGGACATGGTATCCGGTTTTTTTGTTAGTCAGATTTTACAGATATAAAATATTAATCTACAAGGTTAGCTATAGCGACTCGCTTCGTAATTTTTTCCAGGGGTGTGTTTAAAGACATTTTCTACAGTTTTATGAAAATTTGATCCTTTCATAGAATTTTCTAAATTTTTTGTATGATAAGTAAAATTTAATGGCGATTACAAAAATAAAAAGAAAAATATATGTTTTACACAACATACAAAAAAAATTAGAAAATCCTATGAAATGAGAAAAATAAACATGAATTCTGTAAAAAATTTAAAGCTAACAAGAAATTTCTTTGATAGAATTTTATACATTATTGATATATCAGGTAACATTTAATGGTGGATTCAAAAATAGAAATAAAAATATATGTTGACGTGTTAGATTTTTGTAAACGGGCAGTTTCCATGGTTACCGCATATGCCAAGCGTCAAAATTACCACGCTTTCTTATGAAATATCAGTGTTATATTAAATGTATTGTCAAATATACAACAAAAACATGTTGTACTAAAAAATTCTTTTTCTTTTGATGTTATATTAAGTAAATGATACTGAATATATTTTTAAAACATATTTAGGGCCATATTATTTTTTCACTCGACTAACATACCCGAACAGTAAGCAAGTACATGTATTCAGAATTAAATTTTCAAAGAAAATAATGAAATTCGGAACATTTCTTAGATATTAATTTTGTTTTTTATTCAACACTTTTAAAATATATCATTTTACACTTCTCTGCCCGGTTGTCTGCCAGTAATCAAGTGGCGACGCACTTTCGCCACTATACCTCAAGTGTTTGGGGTAACGCGCGCAGAATCTTCATTAATGCTGTCGTACTAATGCTAGGAGAAATCCTTTGAAACGACCTCTTATTCTTTTGAACCGATCTCCTCCTGAACATTTAGAAATATCTATTCTGTATTATTTACTCATTATTTGCTTATAGCAGAAATTTAAACACTTATCCGAATACTTTTCAACTTGACCTTTGAAGAGTAATTATCCGTGATTATCTTTCTTGGAAGCGCATAACGATGCGCACAAAAAAAACTACCGAAAACGTCTTTAAATGTAAAAATGACAGTTCGATTAGCTGAAGAGACTTCAGCGAACATCAAAATAAAAGTGACATATAAAGTTATGGAAGCCAGTTCCCTCAGTTTTGAGAACATATGAAGATGCATGTAACACAGAAAATACATACACTAAATACCGGTGGGGGAATCCCGGGATCGCCCATAGAAAAGCCGGGATCCGGGATCGTATTAAACATATAGTAATCCCGGGAATTGACCAACTCGGTGTCATCGATAAATTATCGATTATTTCATACCTTTAAATTTGTCAAAGATATGCTTGTGATATGCTTATTTACAATTTAAATGATGTTTATTTATTGTTGATGGCTATGATATATTTTTGTACTTGAATGATTTTCGTTGAGACTCGCATGTACTGTATACATGTTTCTTGGTTGGTTATTTCATGTATGATTGATAATAAAAACTCTTAATTAATAACAGTCGTACAAGAAATACTACAACTTGTACGAAAATAAAGTTTAGATTATTATTATAATTGTTGTTGTTGTTCTTGTTGTTTGTTATCATTATTATTATAATCATTATTTGAATGTTTTTGTAGAGCTTTTTGAATAAGTTTGATTTGTAGTAGTTATAAAAAAATCTTTTAACACATTTTTTT
Organism: Ruditapes philippinarum; assembly: GCF_026571515.1. Classification (NCBI taxonomy): domain Eukaryota; kingdom Metazoa; phylum Mollusca; class Bivalvia; order Venerida; family Veneridae; genus Ruditapes; species Ruditapes philippinarum. Next base: position 47,170 of record NW_026858720.1, on the reverse strand, counting down.
CACAGATGAGAGCGTTATTTGACCTCAGAATGTTATACACCCATTTAATATTAACTTATTTAATAGTGTAAGTTTTTTTTTTCTTTTTCATTAATATTGTAAGTACATGGCAGTGGAAGTCGTTGTATATTGGTTTCGAGATACTGACACAAATGACACGTGCCCTTTTATATAATATTAGAGACACCTGTCTGGTGAACCAAAGTGTGATTGCTACGTAAAGTGAGATTAAGCGGGGTTTTTATTTTGTTAAAATACATTTGAACAAGAAGACCTTTTATATAAATCTCTGGATATTGATTTCCCTACCTAGATATAAATTTTTATAGTAATTTCCACTTGTCAAACAGAATCAGACTTGCAATGTTCAAATAATTTTACTCCTATCAATATATGAGTATATTGTACCTTTAAAAATATTAAAACAAATGTTTCAATGGGACAGACTATCATTTTCCCTATGAAATCATTACGATACGTGTACAATATTTTAAACAGAATTTCTTTGATCTAATAAAGCCGGGATCGTATTAACCCATTACGCGATATACACACCTTTTAACGCCCTTTTCACCCACCACCCCCCTTTTTGTTGTCTCAAATGGTGAAAAAATGCCTTATTTAGGCCCCAACACTTGTTTTTGGTTGAGAAATGTTGTTTAAAAAAGTGACCACTTTTTCGGCGCGGCCCCCAACCAAAAGATACTTCAGGGTGTTGCCAGAAGGGGGATATGCCCCATCTGTTTGGGGGGTTTGAAGGGGCGGCAGTCCCCCTTATCGCCAAGAAAATTTTGGACTTGTGACAGGATTAAAATGACCCCAGATCGATCATAAGGTAACGTGTAACTAACGCTGAAAAGCATTTGACTCTATCTCAATCCAGTAAGAAGTTGCAGCACTTTGAAATCAATTTTGATGGAAAAAATCTTTTTTGTTATCAATTATGTTAAGTGTATCTTATGATCTTTTCTAAAAATAATATTTGAATACATGAAAATAAAATTTAGCCAAATATTATATTAACAAACACTTTGATTTTTTTCAATTAGGCATATAATTACAAGTATTGCGATTTCCGCATTTTAAGTTTGTTAATAAATAGCTCTAAATATATTTAAATCTTAAGTTAAATTAATTTACCATTCATAACATACAATAGAAAATAAAAAGTTATCGTTTAATCGCCTTTCATTACGACAATAATCAACACAAATGTAGTTTTTTTCCTCTTAATACTTTCTCGGATCCCGGGCGTCCCGGATTTCGGGATTTTCCCCACCCTAAATACCGGAAAGAATAAAATGACCGGAAAAAAAGAAAAAGAAAGAAATTCACAGAACCAGATGTGCACTTATGTTAATTAACCAAACGAAACCTTACTACAGAGAAAACAGGTGAAATCGCTAAATCAAAAGTCAGTGTAAATATGATTTATTGAAAAGTATTCATGAAAACAAACATTTTAATCATCATTATATCTTTGCGCTCAAAGCAATACTTGCTGTTTTTTTAAAAATGGCGTGAAAATTGAAGGTTTTTTGACTCTATGTAAGATTAAATTTGATTGGCTAAATAATTTTGGACAGATAAATTTTGTAGAAAGCTGCAAGCCAAGCTTCGATTAAATTTTTGGATGGATTCGGAGTTTAAGGTTGTTTCTCAGTAAAATCCTAACGTATTACCGGCTCGCCACGTTAATGACATTGTTCAAAAGTTATCTTCTATCATATTCTTGACATTAATACAATAGGATAACAAATGTTTACGATCTTGTTTAAAAATGTTGATGATTTCAGTTAAATTTTGTACCAATTATAGAGCACAACAACAACAGCAAAAATTAGTTTTACGTATTACATCTTTATTTTAGTTAAGAAAAAATGACCTTGGTTTTTACATTAAAAACAAAGTTAACAAACAAAAAAAGACCGAAAAAAAGCATATCTGAAAACATAGGATAATTCAAAAAGATATCTGGCAGATAAAACCGGTAATCTGCCAATGGGACATCGTAATTATCTCCATATCACAATAATATAGATCCAATTCCGAACAATTTGCAAAACAATAGGGAGGTAAACCGTCCAAATTTAGCAATATAAAACTGTTATCTTACTTTCTTTTCACATATTTACACTAAAAATGGCATATTAGTTTGAAAAAACTTCTTAATTCCGGATCTTTTCCGGAAAAAAACAACAACAAATATAACAAAAAAACAATATAACAAACAAAACAAAACAAAAACAAACAAAAAATAATCTGAGAAGAAAAAAGTAATTAAATTGAGAAAAATGAAAATAAAATTGATACTCTTCAGACAGGAGTTCAGCATATTGAGTAAACAGTATATACAATATATATTTTTTTAAAGGTCAGAAGGTGAATAAGACTAATGTTTAGAAAACATCAGACACAGGGTTCCACTTAGCATTAGAAACAAGCGAGGTTTTACGTACGCGTAAAATGGCTGCGAAGGAATTGGTAAAAGCTTGTATGTCTTTACATAGATTAAAACAGAAGGTGCCGAGTGTAAATTGGTAAAACCTTGTACGTACTCAAATAGCTTAAGAGAGGAGGTGCTGAATCCAACTTGATCAATTCTTGTACGGCTTGAACTAGTTTAAGACAAGAGGTACTGGGTCAAATTAGTTAAACATTGTAAGTATCTAGCTTATGGCAGGAGGTGCTGAGTCTTAATTGGTTAAATCTTGTACGTCCTCAACTAGCTTAAGACAGGAGGTGCTTAGTCCTTATTAATCAAACTTTGTACGTCCTTAATTAGTTTAAGACAGGAGGTACTGAGTCCAAATTGGTAAAAACTAGTACGTCTTAAACAAACTTAAAGACAGGATGTCCAAAATTTGTAAGAATCGTGTACGTCTTTAACAAGCTTAAGACAGGAGGGGCTGAGTCCAAATTGGAAAAGCACCTGGCACGACTTAAATAAGCTAAAGACAGAGGTGCCGAGTCCAAATTGGTAACACCTAAAACGTCTTAAACTGGCTTAAGACAGGAGATGCCGAGTCCAAATTGGTAGAAATCATGTCTTCAACTAGCTTAAAGCAGGTGGTACTGAGTCCAAATTGGTAAAACGTTGTAAGTACTTAACTAGCTTATGACAGGAGGTGCTGAGTCTAAATTGGTTAAACATTGTACGCCTTGTACGCACTCAACTAGCTTAAGCCAGGAGGTACTTAGTCCAAATTGGTTAAACTTTGCACGTCTTTTTTAGCTCAAGAGTCCAAATTGGTAAGACCTTGTACGTACAACAAAGTGTACAATAATTGGCAGCAGCTGACTGCTACCAAGGACACACAATTTGATGTACCTACTAGCATTTTACTATTGACATTGTGTCATTCGTTGCTTCTGTTTCTTTCCTTCATTTTTCTTCATAAACTGAAATAATTTAACCGCTACATTTAAAACAGAATCGTGCACGCAAGGGATTAAATTGTGTTTATTTATTTTTGATCCAAGACGTAACAGGGCAGATAGTAATTTCGTTGTGATCATGTTGCCTGCAATTATCACGCCTGTACACGCTTTGCTTGCATTTACATGTCTTTCGTTGTCTTATTCAACTATTCGCAGTAAATGTTTGTTAAATCTGGACATTACCACGATGTAATGAAATATAAGTATATTTTATAAAAGAAAACATGGCTTATATTAGGAACAATTTATATAAAAGTACTAAACTGTACAGAAATGGCTTAAAGATCTAAAATCTTGCTATAATAATATGTTAATGTAACAAAAAAATGCGCTGATCCAAACATGGTTAAAAATTATAAATCAATTTGTTTCGACATTTTAATAAAAATTTGTATGACAAAGTGAGTATCGATTAATTACAAAATCGCTTTGTAAGTGATGAAGACTTCTTTATCTCATATCCACATTCATAAAACGATGATGGCGATTGCACTATTAGAATTATCAGACAACACTAGGCAAATAGAAAAAAAATAAGATAAGTCTACGTGAAAACAATATTCTGTATATTCTGTGTATGATTTGGTACGATATGATATAACATCGCATACAGATTGCTACAACATTTTAAAATACACATCATAGAATATGCCAAGTGACATATCTTGCCATTTTATTTTTATTCTGACGGAAGTGTACCTATAACACAAACTAAAACATATAAAAAACCCAAGCAGTATCAAAAGTTAATGTGCCTCTGGAGGAATATAATTATACTCCATCAAAACTGTTATCTTCTGACGTTTTTAAAGACTTAAATTAACAGATCACTTTAAGGAGACCAGATATGACTAATCGATATCCTGTGTCGAATAACAGTGCAATAAGTAGAGCTAACTAAAATTGATCTATTAAACCAAGATTGTTCGTCAAGTTATAACGAGTGACCTTATTTATTTGTTGTTGAAAGATGGCATTATTAAGAAACACGTGACCCTGTTTCCTGGATCATTTATAGCACAAAACATCGGAATCATGTAGAAGAAGTTAGTGTATTATTCTCTCATACACTTGTCTTTATTTCTGTGTAGGAAGAAAACAAACACATTTTAACTTTATGATATATCATAGATAACAAGTGATCTAATATCAGTCAATCTGATAACGATAAAAACGTCCTAAATACTGTTAAATGAGCGCCATAATTTATTACAGATAATATCAAAAGAAGATTGAACATTTGATTGAAAGTGGTTATAAAGCACCTACACAGTAACTGTCGCATTCAAACAAACACATAACTTTACCTTACTTATTTGCTCAGATACAAACCAATTAAATAACGTTATAGGCTTCTGTTTCAGCTTTTTGAAGATAATTTCCAATTTGACTTATATACGATTTTATGACATAAAAATAGAATATGAAAAAATATTTATTTAAAGAAAAAATAATAACAAAATATTTAATGAACATCAAAGTTTTTAACAGTTACAGCAACATATAAGTTTTTTTATTTTTCAAAGAAGAACTACTTTAACATTGTTAAGTAGTTTAATTACTATTAAGAGAAAAGTTTACACTTTCTCTCCATACATTCTTGTTGTAAGAGAGCTTAATCCTTCGCATGAGGACTTGCTCCCGAAAGCTTTTCCTATTTTTTCTGGTGATTAGGTATAATTCAGACTTTTGTTCTTTGCTCATTCAATACTTTAATTACTTTTGCAAATTAAATTGACTATGGTGCACGCAAGGGATTAAATTGTACTAAATTGTTTACTGGAAAACATGCAAAACGTCTTAAAGAACATAACATTCCCGTTGTGTTTATACAGCCTTAAGTTTATTATAATGTCTGCTCACGTCACATTCATTAACATGTCTTGTATTCCTGTAATTCAACTATAATCTTTTATCCGGATACTTTATTCTCAGTACTATGACACCGCTTTGAAATTAACAATATTCTGTTTATGGTTGAATACGATAAGAAGTAATGTTGTTAATTGTAATTATATATAGCATCCCATAAAGTTAGTTTCCACATCTATATATATCATGTTTATGAACATATCTAATCCAAGCCCATATATGAGACACTTGATCTCAGACAAACAATCAATAGTTTCTTTTTATTAAGCAGAGATAGATCGAATGTCCGAATTAAATGTGAAGAATATGTCACACGGGGTACAAATAAACAATAAAGGAATGACAGAAGTGACGATGTTCTATGTTTATTAAACTTCTTGGTAGAGTTATTGATCCCTAAGTCCAATTGTCAACATCTCTAAGAAATGAAAAGCAATGCACATTTTGTGAAAACGTAAAAATGAATTGTACAAATACATACACAATGTCGTTTATTTCTTTAACAAAATAAATCCCTGACCTGTCTAATTCTAATTATGAGATTAGTGGATATATTTATGTTAAAAGTTTGATTATGTAAGATGAAAATATAAGTATTGCTTTTTTATTTTGTTAATATTAAATGTAATCTTGTGGTGAAATTTTGTCGGAGGGTCCTTACGGATTTTGTAGTTAAATAGTTATTTTTCGGCGATACATGGTTTAAGAATATAATGTTTTCAAACTATATGTTCATCACCATTAGTGAATTCTTAGTTAAATGTATGCAAAATATTTACTAACAGCTATATGATATAGCAGTTTATGAGCGTTTTCCGCGTACAGCCTCCTAAGGTGTACTAATAAGTTAGTTTTCCTTAGTTATCACAAATTTATATTTGTTCTGGCTCTGTGAAATGTAAGCGGCCGCCATTTTTAAAAGTTGTGTTATTTCATGGGAGGAAAATAATTGTGTTTTACGGAAGCCCATAAGTGCCATTTTGTCTTAGGAGTTTTGTCTTATGACTAATGACTTATGTATAATGACTTTGGAGTATGTCTTATGTATAATGACTTTCGTATTATGTTTTATGTGATATGAAATTAACAATTTTATATTTTGAATTTAAAAAATATTGTTCTTGTTTCCTCGGTATCAGTATTTCATATATAGAGAATATTGAATGAGTGTAAGTTCAATACTGAATTTATTGCACGAGTTATAAAATTATTTTATTCAACGAGTGCAATAAATTCAGTAATGAACTTACACTCATTCAATATTCTATTTATCACATACCCCCAAAAAAAGACCATTTAACGTGAAATAAGAGTCTTTTTTCATTGACGCGCCTACAGTATAACGCTAACATTTAGCGCGTCATTTCGCTATGTTTGTATAACGCTAATGACGTCACGTCAAAATATATGCACGGCCGTGCAATACCATATTGACGGAGTCGCAAAATCGGCACGGGTGTGTGATAAATTCACATATATTGTTCAACTAGCAAGATGATATGATAATTCGATAAAATATCATCATTCAGTAACTCGGGCTTTGTAATTGCCAGATAAATTATAAACCGATGTCTTGTATTTTACTTTGAGGTAGAAGCTAAATGTCAAATATGTTTACCTCTATGAATCTCCATAAGTTTATCTTTTCCAATGTTTTCTTGGTCTTAGCCTGCTATGTTCTGACCTAGTACCTTAAAACGTTTACTACTCGCATTTACCTGAAATAATAATGTATATTTTATACAGAATAAAGTTTCACACATTTTGTTTTGCAAATAGCTTGATACTTAAACTTTAACAGTTTAACTTTAACAGTTAACATAATTGTTGTGCCCCGTGACCTACTTTTTCATTTGAGATGATCCATAGTCGAACCCTAACCTTGTAAGGGAGATAAATATACAAGTAAGGAGAAATACACTACTGTCATACTGTTTAAATTTCAACACTTACCAAAGCGTCTGCTGTTTCACTATCAGATTTACCTCCAAAGGCTGCCATGATGAGTGTACTTGATGAAACTTGTCTTTTTGCCGCTTTTTTGTCAAGTCATGATACATAAGACAAAAGTCATAATACATAAGTCATTAGTCATAAGACATAACTCCTAAGACAAAATGGCACTTATGGGCTTCCGTAGTGTTTGATTCAGAGGGATATCATTTGGATTTGTTAGTCATGCATCTTTTTAGAAATCTGTGTATATACAGCGAGGCGGCATTGGTTATATGAATTTTTCTGAAAATGAAACCAGGATAAATGATACTGAAAAATCAAATCGAGTGCTTTTTTTACTATAAAATGAAACAACTTTTAAGTACACAGAGGGGACTTTCATTTCTTTTTAAGCTATACCCACTTTACGTTAACAAAGTATAAAAAATAGTGTTATGTATAAAAAGTAAAAAACTAGCAAATTTTTAAGAATAGACCAATTTAGCTTGACCAACAAAAACAACAGCAACAACAACAACAAAAAAAACGGCAATGAAAGTATTGTACCCAAAGATGAGAAAACTTCTTGGTATATCTTTTATAGAATGTATATTTCAATCTTCAGGTAAGGTCAACGGTATCGGTTCATTATCATTGCCTGATACTAATGAATGCAAAACTGATCATCTTTCTTATCAAAGTGTAATACCAACATATTTTCTTATAAAGAAGTGTATATTGTGGATACTTAATTCATCGTACATCAATAAGTTTATAGACGCTTGGTACTTACATCTAGTGAACAATTGTTATTAAAAATATTTTGGGATATACATGTATAAAAACAATTAAAGAACAAACCTCGCTTTGAATAACTTTGTTACTCTTTTGTTTTGTGGGTTCTTTGCTAATTGTTTTATACGGGTCTCCTGGCTTTACATCTTTCTTTATATAAAATTCTTATTTTTAGCAAAAACATGAAAAAAAACTTATAATTATTTAATTATTAAGAAATGCAAAAAGCAAATTCGTTTATTTCCTTCAAACTGAAACCTACTTTGTTTTGTATAATTGTTGTATTGATTACTTTTTATAACATACCATTATCTATATTTGCTTTAAGCTCTGCAAGAGTCAGAATTTAGGAATTTTTTTTAAAGTTTCATTATTCGACTGATGTTGGCAGTATATTTTATTACACGTCACCAGATATTCGGACAAATATCTATCAAGAAACACATGAATAAATAACGTTCTCACACAGCTCTGTCCATAAATATTAATTGTAATAGCTAGCACAAACACTCTTAAAGTCAGTATTTTACATTTTATATGGGTGACTTCATCATATTCACAAACGTATCGTTTCATGTCTATTTAGCATCGATTGATTTGAGGTCTTTATTAACACTTTCGGAAAATCAGAGTGACAACTTAGCAATTAAAGATAAAAAACGAGTCCATATCCATATTCCTTTAGTACTGTGATTGATGTATTTATCGAAATGGCCAATTCTTCCTTCCCAGATATTTGCATATTCGTTGCAAGAACTTTAGCTATAACGTTTTCGAATTGATATAAACTTATCCTATTGTTTTTACAAAATGTTTGCACATAATTCTTGTTTTAAATCGTAATATTTACGCTTGCATGGCATGAACTCAGTTACTTCAATATAACTATATCAGATACAATATAATCTCGTCTGTCATATGCGTGTTTGTACAAATATAAACTAAGAAATAAAAAAAAAGAAACTGTGTTCAAAATCTAACATTTTCCATACACGTATGATATTTTAAACAGATTTATATTTAATAATAACATATATATTCGGTTCTAAATGCACCTTATGATGAATCAGGTTCTGGTGCTATAACATAATATCATTTATATTTTTTATATTTAACAACATTTTCAACAGTTTTATGGAATATTAATGATTAGTAAAATGTTTTGACAAATTCAAAACTAAAAACAAAAATATATGTTGACGTGTTAGCTTATTGTAAAATGGCGGTTTCCATAGTTACCATATATCTCAAAGCTGCCAAAATAGCAACAATGTGTTTGAAAAAATGTATGAGACAACTTAATACACACAAGAAACATAATTCTTTATTCTACAAATGATGAGAAAAATAAACATGAATTCTGAAAACAATTAAAGATATCGAATAATTTCTTTCATAGACTTTTCTGATTATTTTTGTATGATAAGTAAAATTCAAGTAAGCATTCAACAGTAAAAAGACAAATATATGTTGACGTGTTGGATTTTTTTGTAAAATGACAGTTTCCATGGTAACCGTATACACGTATCTCAAAACTGTCAGAATAGCCACACTGTAAAATATGTATAAGAAATACACACACCAAGCATAATTTTATACAAAGATAACTTTGTCTAATGATTATGTATGAAACAAACGATAGTCCGAACATAATTCTTTTTATATTGAGAAAAATAAAAAGGAAATTTGTAACTAATTAACGATATCCAAAACACTTCTTTCAAAGAATTTTCTTCTTGTTTTATATCAGGTAAAATTTTATGGTGAATTCAAAAATAAGAATTGAATTATGTGTTGACCTGTAAGATTTATTTTTTGTAAAAGGACACTTTCAATTGTTATCGCATATGCCAACTGTCAAAACGACCACGCTTTCGTAAGAAATATCAGTGCATTATATGTATACAACTAAAACACATTTAAATATAAATTTCCATTGTATTTCTTTTGTAGTTATATGAAGTAAATGATACTTAACATGCTTTTCAAACAAGTATCCCGTAAAGGCCAAAATATTTCTTCACTCGACTAACAAACGATAATAAGCCAGTATTCAGAAAAAATGAAAATTGCTGTATTTCTTAGATATTGTTTTTGATTTTCTATTGATTTATTTAAATTTATCATTTTAAACTTTTATGTCCACTTGTCTGCCAGTAATCAAGTGGCGACGCACTTTCGTCACTACCACAAGTTGGTTGGGTAACGCACACGGAATCATCATCAATGTTATCATACTAATGCTAGGAGAAATCCTTTATCCATGTTTTCTTAATGGCCCTCTAATTCTTCTGACCCGATCTCCTCCTGAACATTTAAAAGTATTTTTTTTCGGTATTAATTGCTCATTATTTGTTTTGTACCCGACATTTAAAACAGTTATTCGAGTACTATTTAACTAACATCATTTTGAAAAGTTACAATCTATGATTATCTTCCTGAGAAGCGCATTACGATGCTCACAAAATACTAAGGAAACCGTATTTAGTCAACATAAATATTATGAAAATAAAACAGTTTTAAATGTGAGGTTCATTAACATTATGTTCGGCAAATGTATTTTTGTTTTCATATTCAACAAAATATTAGATTTTACATGTCCTGCTGGAGACAAGTTTTATTTGTTAAAATAACAGTTTTGTTATCTTATCGTTGCTGTATTCTTTCTTCGAGATTCTTGTCAATTTTAAGGAGAATTTCTGACACACAGAGCGGATATTGATTGGATTACCATTGTCATACAGCGAAAAGCATGCCGTCAAATCAATGGAATGAATAATCTCTTCCTTAAGAAATATATTCATTCGTATGACTTGTGATGAATTAACTTTGGGAATGAACAAATTCATGTAGACACTTCCGATTCGACTAAATAAAGAAAAAAATCATATTTGTTGTCAAAGTATTCTGTAAAATATTTTAAGTCAACTTTCCCGTTGGCTGCATATAGAATAGTGACAAAAGGAGGATGATTATGAATAAAAGTTTGCTTAAGTAAGGTCATGAAAAGGATAAAATTACATATACGTATACATCTCCTTAATCAAGTCATACATACATGTAATAAAACATAGTGACATGAGAGTTGCTACTGAATTTCCTTATATATAAATTCTAGAGGTAAACATGATACCATTTCATTATTTTACAAGGGTTGGATTGTTTCACCTTTTTGTCATGAGAAAATACAGAAAGTAACATCATTGCCCTACAGATATAGCTATCTACGCTACGCATTAGGATCTGGCTACCACCAATAGGTTGTCACCTCGTGATCTTTCAAACAACTAATCTGCGGCGAGCTTTCACAATTATGAAAGCGATGTGGTGTCTAGTTTTAACAGCCGGACAACACATACTGAGAAGGTACTCTTCACGATTTTGAGAACTAACATGGCGTTGTCCACACAATCTTGCCCATTGAAAATTGAGTTTATTTCAAGTTAATTTATTTACGTAGATTTCATTTTTTTTTCTAACTAAATTCAACAATTGGTTTTACGTCTACAGACAACGATATTTTTGACAACGAAAGTTTTGATTGCATGCCTAAAATAGCTTCCTCGGGGAATGCGAATCACAATGGAGACGAAACATACACGGTTGCAATCAGATCTACAGGCAAGACATTAATAGACCCGAACTTCAGTCACATTGGATATAACATAAAACACATAGAGGATATTTGTTTGTTTTGCATGTAAGATTGAAATATAATTTCACTGAGTGAACACCAGATGACATATTTTCACGAGTGGCGTAGCCACGAGTGAAAATATAAAAGCTGGTGTTCACGAATGAAATATATTTCAATCTTATATGTAAAACAAATAAATTTTCTTTTTATTTCATGCTTTTTAAGTGATTTTAAGTATTTTTTACTGATTTTGCCGCGTAACGTCGCGCATTCTCCTTTGTGACGTCATCACATCATGACGTCACATCATTAATTTTGAAATATAGTTCTGTTAAATTTTGTCTAATTTTGTTACATTTTTAACATGATGTATGGTGACATTGACTTTCTTTTCCTAAAGAAGCAAAATTTACACATGACAGCATTTATTTCTGCCTGTTATTCCATTTCGTTATGATTTTCTATTCATCCGCATTTAGATATAGTCCGGCTACAGCGAAAATTATATTTTATAAATTTCACTAGTGGTTTATCAGAATATAATCATCTGATATATTACAATAAAACACTGGAAAGCATGAAATAATAGTTGATATTTTGTTGAAAGTAACACTATTTAATAACAATACAGAAATAATAAAAAAACAGTTATGAAAAAATATGTATAAAATGAATTAAATAATAAATGATTGAAAGAAGATAATGAAGATTTTTTTAATGTGATCATTGTCATTGTCGGAATAACAAAATGAAATTACAGATAATATATAACTAGAGTCATTGCACGTTAGTCATTTCGAAATGTCACCATAAAATTAACTGAAAAACAAAACATTTTCTTTGACCAAGGCATTTGTACGTCATTTTAAGTAAGCCGTGAAATGTTTGATCAATAAAGTTATCGAAAGCAGGGTCAAAATAATACGCCATACATCTGTAAGGCTAAAGGTCTGACATAGCAATCTAAACGACAGAAATAACACGGAGTTTAATCAGAAAAAAATCATATAGCTCGGAACAAGTTTTGAATGAAAAGTCGCTCAAGACGCCAAATCAATTAGACAAGAAATATTCTCTCCAAGACAAACATTTGTTAAGAAGATAAGATGATTTATTAATCTTAAGTGGAGATTTCTTCTTGTTTATCTAATCACAAGAAAGATGCACTTATATGGAGACAGCTTTGGTTAACAGAAACAATAAGTAAAATATTGCGAACAAAATTAAAACTGAATTACCCACATTCGTTATCTTCTTAGTCCATGTTTAAAATGTTACTTTATATTTTTATAACGAAAACTATCTATCAAATATTTCTTCATGAAAGGAATGATTTTTAAAGTTAAAAATAAATACTATTAAAGGCGAATTATAATTTAATGTGAAAACTAAATTTGTTTTAAAGAACAAAAATACAAAACATTGATTAGATTTTATATCCGATCTGCCTTAGTCCCTAATAAACAGTTCATCATGTGACAGTTTCCAGAAAGCCATTTGTTGGTTTAATAGCTGAAAAACTAGAAACAAAGTGATCCCTCGGAAGCATAAATCACGACAAAATTACATGAAAATTGCAGATTTGTTTGATTGAGTCTGTCCATGAGGGATTATGAATAAGTGGAACATCTCTCATGCCTCCTAGCACCGGCTTGATCGGTACTCAATTCTCAACACTTAATAGTGCTGGCATCAATTATCCAAAAGGACCAGAAAAAAATATAACAACACTGAAGTGAAGTACGGGGCAACGTTTTACAGCTGTCAAACGGCATTTTGACACCTGCTGTTTTGAAATATAAAAATCTTCAAACAAAGTGATCCCTCGGGAGCATTAATCACAATAAAATTACATGAAAATTGCAAACTCAGTTTGATCGAGTCTGTACATGCTGGATTATGAATAAGTGCAACATCCCTCACGCCCCCTAGCACCGGCTAGCTAAGTTATATTTTATTTCAGACTTTCTATTTTATTCTTTTTTTTTTTGTTCATCAATTAGTACCATTACCGTCATAATTCTTATCAGGTGTTATTTTTCTAAAGTGATAAACATTTTAAATATATGAATTCATAATAACCAGAAAACAACATTATAGCGCACATATGTGGCCTCTGAACTGGTAGTTAAAACATTACTGAGATTTAATGTGCATATAAGGATCTTTTAAGTAATACTTTCATAAGGTATAATGTGTAATATCATATCAGCTCTAGTTTTGTGCTACTTATTGACGTGTGTATAATATTCTATATGAAACTTACAGTTCTGTGTCTATATTTAGCTTGAATTGTATTTCAAATCTCAAGTTCTATATCACATAATATCTCATGTTCAATAGTTGTTTTTCTGGATTAAATTGAATAGATGCTATTGAGAGAGAAAATATAAAGCTTAATTGTTCATATTCCGGATGATAAAATCCAATTTATATGATTTATCTTTAATAACATCGCATTTATCTTATATACCTTGTGTAACTTTGATTAGTTGCGTTAATTATTGAACAGCAACTCATTAATTCATTTGGCGTGAACACTCATATAAATACGCTACCCTGCTAACATATCTGTTTGTACAACAATACTTCAAATTATTCATTAATAAAACACTACAAATTCAAACTGTTAATACTTATTTCTTGAATTTTTTTCCAGCCAAATTTTGTAAACTGCATATTTATTAGTTATGGCAGGCTTTTTAATTTTTAAAACGTGTTTGGTTCGGTAAGTGTTCAGGCTCTCGTTTTTTTAAGTTTCACATGAGCAAATAATAACAGAATCAAGTTAAATATTTTCATAATAATTCATCTTTCTGAGGAACTAATAATATAGTATTGCATTTTGCATCTTGTTATATAATATTTTGAAGTATTTACACATCAATTTTGATCGCTTTGTATATATGTACACTATTATTTTTAACAGAGTCATCTTCTGTAAATGACAAATATTTTATTTCACCCGAATCAATGTCATATAATTTTCTACGAAGATTAAAAAAATCCTATATTCAAATAAAACATAATCATGATGTTAGAAACTCTTATAATTCTTGAATTAAGGGAGAAGAGCATAAAAGCATAAAAATAAAAACTTGATATTAGAAAAGCTTAATTAGATTTGTAAACTTTAAGAAGTAATTACCAGAGGAAAATTATCGCATTAACATTAAGTAGGCCGACTATTTTCTTCGTTTAAATGTAGATTTAATGCTAAATTGCACTTGTGTTCTTTAATCATAATGCATGTAAGCGCATGAATAAGTTTGAATTTATATAATAACGCGTTGTTCAGAACAAGTATCCTATATATTCTAATATCAAACTTGATTTTTATACTTTTTCTTCAGCAAAACACGCATGTTTAGTCACTCACTTTTAGTAAAACTGAGATTGTCGCTTATTTTATGTATAGAAATGAGGAAATTAAACATATTCCATAAAATTTGCATTGTACATGTTAAAGATAATTTGTAAAAAACAGCACCCTGAACGTTTGATGTTAACACGATTTTGATGATTCAAAAGCAACTGAATGTGTCTGAATATTTCCCTTTTTACATATATGTAACATGACTTATACAAAAGTTAAAAAAAGAGAAACAACAATTCTATTCTTTTCCTTTCAAGTGCTTTGCTTCATAACTTCAAAGAACAAGCAGATACATAATTCTTGTTCTTGAAAACACACGTTCTTAAAACAGTTTTAGATAAATAATAAAGCTAGCGGTTGATACGGATTGTTATGGTTGTTGCTGCCTTGTCATTGTTTTTGTAATGAAAACTCTATAGTTAATATGTATGTTGTTAAACACAATATTTTATATCATTTTATATTTTACGAGAACGTTGCCATGTAAATCACTGTTAGGTGCTATTAAATCATGTGTATTTTCCATATTATTATAACTCATTCATATTTTACACCTCCCCCCCCCCAAAAAAAAGACAAAAAAGACAAAAACAATACATAAAAAAATAAGGTCATACAACATTTCTTTTACTCTTGTTATAATGATTTATTATTTTGCATCGACTATGCATAAAAACAATTCAAAAGAAAAAAAAACTTAATTGATTAAGTTATATACATGTATATTTCAAATTTACATATAAAATCGACATGCCAATAACTTTGAGAGACGAATTAAAAAAAAAAAAAGAATAAATAAAACCATGCATGATTTGCAAGTAATATATTTACACAAAAAAAATCAATATTGTTGAATTGAACAGAACAAAGTTTTGTTACAATGTATCATTTGAGAAAGGGTATAATAGCTTTATACACTTTATTTACAGCAAAAAACGCATTTGTTACAATAATCTATTTCCGTTACTTCTGATAAATGGTCTAAATATCAGATGTTGCTACAACAACAAAAAAGTGCGTTATTTCCTTTGATTAATCGCAATTGACATGAACTATTTGCATTTACGACGCATTCATTTATTTTTTTAGCAGCGGAACATAATATTCATTTGTACTTTTCAGTGTGAGATGTTTGAAGAGGAGACACGATTATTTCGACAGGATAAAAATATAATTCTGTGTCTGACAAAAACTGTGGAAACGATTTTGAAAATAAACGGTCTTATATTTTAACGTAGCCTTGCAGGCTATAAACATTTCTAAATCTCTGAAATGATTTACACTTACGCTTTACAACATGTTTATTGTATTTAATATTTGGCATGAACTATATTAACAGATACTAATTTTCATTGTAAGATATTGTTAAGATAACATGTTTATAGATTTAAGATACAAATGGTTTACCATAAAACAACTTAATACTTAGATACTTTAATACAGGAAGAATTTGCAGTAAGTATATATGTTTTAGGTAACACATTTAAATAAAAACTATAACAAGTGTAAAACGTTTTAAGTAAGTTTCCACTGATATCCAATTAAAACGTTAATTTATAATTATTATAAATAATAACTACGTAATAAGAACATATATGTTTCAACGCAAAAGTTACAGCAAAACAAATGTTGTCTTAATAGCACTCAGCGGAGAAAGTTACAAACACAAACAATTTAGGGTGGATGGGCGCGACAATAGAGTAACAACAACTTAAAATAATAAATTACAATTAAATAGTGACAATTATAGAAAATTAAGTGAAAACATAAAAGAAGGTAATAACTAAATATTTAAAAATGTTATATGTATAAATTATAGGGGTATGGGGTATGGGGGAATTTTCTGGAAGATAAGATATCCAGGATCATGATATTTCTTCAACAAGAACGCCTACTAAAATAACCATTGACTTTATGTAAAAACCGAGGGAACGCGTTCAGGTTATGACTAAAAATGAGAATATTATATATTTTGTTATAATTTGACATCATATTCTTACAGAAAGCAAAAAAGGAAGAAAAAAAGTCTGATGTTAACCAGAATTGAATGATCCCGAAGCAAATTGATATGTCTGAATTGTTTAAGTGTTATAAAGATATTACAGGAAATATGAGAGAAGAAGTTCTATTATTACGTTTAAAACACATGTGTCAATCTTAACGCAATAGCCAGTAAAACGATTGATTAGTTGGTCAATTTATAGGTCAAAATACGCACTAGTATTAACTACAAATTCAGCTTTTCCCAGCAAGAAGTTTTGATTGATGATCTTTTGGAGCAAATGTTACAACAGAAAATATTTTATATTCATATCCCACACGATTGAATCCAATTAACAGAGCTGAATTGTTAATGCTATTTATGACATGTTTAACCTTTTCATTTTTTTTAAATAATGACTACTTTAAAAACAGTAAAAAAAGTTATGTCAATGGATTTAAGATTTGTAAGAAAGCCAAATCAATTTTTTTCTTTAAATGAATACATTATTAGATTATTAGATTGTTTTTATCTGCATTGCTGTTTCTTTTTATTGTCTATCATTATTAGTTTATATTCATTATCATTCATATTTAATCTAATTTATTCACATGGCTTCTTTTTTCAAAAATAACATAGTAAAGTTACAAGAAACTCCGTTAGGTAACAATCACATAATTACGATAGGTATTAATTAAAATTTGAAGCACGAAACAATATAGATTGTTAGAATTTGCGATTGATTTTGGACCACAATAACGAAAATAATAGTTAACAAATGCAGGATTTTGCCATTTTGAAGTTCTATAGGGACTCTTTGTAAAAAAAAAAAATGATAGTCTTGTCTGACTTAGGCAAATAATACTATAAGTTATAATATCTAATGATGATAACATGATAATGAGGCAGGCAGGTTGCTGTAGCATGTTAAATTTACGAAGTAAAAGTCATCATAAAAATACTAAAAATGTACACGTTTGGAATTTTGAGACTAAATCGTTGATTACACGTTTATAAGACCAGGTTATATTAATATCATCATTATAACTTGAAAAAAACGAAATGTAAAGTCAATTCTGCTTATTGTATAGCGAAATTACATGAATGTGTGTGGTGTGTATATATATATATAGTATATGGATTTATTGTAAAAATCGTAAAAAAGAGTTTGTCAGAATAATCATACAGTTTCACTGTTAGTAGATATTTGCTGTGCGTATAAAATTTATCTCATGTACATTTCAAGTATCAAATATGCGAGTTTTGGGAGAAAAGTTCAATTTTAGGAAAGCACGCTTATGGTGTGTAGCGTTAATTTTTTTGTTGAGAAAAAAAAAGAATTTGTTGTTTTGAAGGGAGTTTTGTTGATTTGTTGAAGTTGGTTGAATTTAATTGTGGTGATCTTTATTGATCAGGGTTCATTGGTTGTATTTGTTGTTTTGGTTGTTGCATTTTATTTTGTTGTGGAGTTATATCCGTTTGGTAATAAATGCGTTGAATGTTTGGAGTGATTTTGTCTTGTCAAGATTATATTAGTTGATGCTTTGTTTTTGAGGATATCTGTAAATATTGGGTGCTTAAGTTTGCTTTTCTGATGCTGATTAGATGGTTTGATGTTAATATTATTGGTTGAATGTTTGTGGTTTATACTGTATCTTAGACTTTAAAAAATGCAGTTTTTTGTGTTCTTTATTTTGAGGTGATTTTATTGTTTTGTTTGATCATAACTTGTTTAGAGCTTGGGCTCGCCAGGTGTCTTGTAGTGTTTCGTATACAAGATGTATACGTGAAAGGATATTTCGTATAAGTGGCTGATAAATGATGTGTGTTTCTTTGGGTGTAAATTATGATCAGAGTTCTTTATTTTTGGTGTAAATAATAATCAGAGTTTGTTGTTTAAATGTATATATGGATTTAAGATAGAAAAAGATAAAAATACCTAGAAAAATAGTGTTCACTAAATAACATGCCAGTTCTCCAACTAAGAATATTTCAATCTTAAGTCAGACGGTGCTGCCCGGCCCCCATATCTTGGAAATTGGTTCTAGTATTTCTTACTATATCTTTCCTTAGATTAAATAACATCTAGGCAGTCATTTTTCCTGACAGAGTTGAACTACATTAAATCTGAATATTTTTTCTTTATCACGAGTGCCAATTACTACAAAGCAAGAATGAATAGGAATAATATAAGAGAAACGTGCATGAGAAAAATTCCTTACACTTTGCCAAGTTTTCTTTCTATTCACTGATTTGGAAAATAAATGTTGACATGTCGAAAATGACATGCCACCTATTGTTCAGGGAACATGAATTATTAGAGAACCGACCTTTCTTGTATGTAACAAAGCAATAAATCATCGTTTAATTGAAGCCGCTCTCGAACAAGTAGAAATATTTGCACATACATATTTACAACACCGATTTAAGAACACTTTTTTGAAAGCAACATTAAACACATGTGTATGCAAAATTGGTAGTAAGTTTGGAATTTTTCACATATTGTATTACATGAAGGGCAATGGTTATGCGGTAAATGATGAATATATTTGAACATCTTAAAGAGAGCCAAGATAATTCTTTCGGCGCAGTTATAAACTATATTTTTCTGTGGGTTAGACAAAAGAAAAGTGGAGATTTTTTAATATATAAACCGTTTCCAAACCATTATTTTAAACTAATAACCTTGAGATCGAGTTTTTACAAAAAAAATTTACATTATATTACGAATGATTAAATCCAAATTTGCAGATTGTTGGTTGACCCCAATTGTTTCTATTTTCCCCATTTTACATAGAAAGGGGAGATTTTTAAATTATAACCCGTTTTCCAACCTTACAGCAAACAATGGTCTTGAGATCGAGTGTTACAACAAAACATTTATATTTCGAATGATTCAATCCAATTTGCAAGAGCTATCTGCGTTCACGCCAAATTGTTTCTAAGTACAGATTTTTTCATCGAGAACACATTTCCTGTGTAAAACATATTTGACAATGTGAGAGATTTGACATGGTGAAAGCAAGAAATTCAGTGAGATCAAATAACTTATCATGCGCATGACGTATTGATATTAATTTTATCATCGACAAGCATATTTAGAAGACAATCTTTAACCAATAACGTTTTTGGTCTGTTTTTTTCTAACCATCGAACTATTTATGAATTATCTATACAGTATAATTAAATAATGCTACATGTGTGACCGTGGTATTTTGGGATAAGAAATGTTTAATATTGCTCGTTGGTTTACTTTTAACCCAGGACAAAAGTCATATAGATTTATTGATGAGTCTCTTGTCTTTATATATTTCCTCTTTTATAGCATAATGATCTTGTGTTTATCCTGAAAATGGAACTCAAAAACGCGTATTCTGTGACTGACAATGAGAAAAGAAATAGAAGAAGGCAAAGAAATACAAAAATCAAAATTCGTTTATTTCCTTAAAACTGATGCCTATTTTGTTCCGAAGACAAACTTAATTGATTCCCTTTCATAACATATCATTGCTTATTGTTTGCCTTTTGTTTTGCAGGAATTCTATTACGAAAAACAAATGAAGTTCGATGAAAGTTTCCCTCTTTGGTTTATGCTGGAAGTATTTGATACCGAACGTAACCAATATTACAGGACAAGAGCTTTGGACAATTATGTATCAACTTGCAGTTAAGAAATCTAATGTTTGCACATTAAACTATTTGCAAGGATAAATATAGTAGCAGCAGTAGCAGCAGCAACTAAACAAAGAATCATGTATTCTTTGCTTGAACCTCAGTCACAAATATTTGGATTGATATGAAAGAGTTTCTTAATGAATTAAACACGCTACACAAAAACCTTGCTTTACTTCAAAATTGTCAAACGTGCAGGGAACGGGACCATTTATTTAACTTAAATTTTAAATCATTTCAAATAAAGACAAAAGCGTGCTCTGTAAAAAAAACAAGTGTTTGTATGTATATAAAAAAGAACAACAAAATCATCTATACTAGGTGAATGTATTTTCTATAGTTTTAATTAAAAATTATATTTGTTTTACCTTGAAAATATGTATCATAATTATATTGCTGCTGTAACCTGCTAATTTGCGGTAAAATGCTCGTCAGTTTAGAGGAGATTTTCTTAGAACCTGAGAACATAGAGCATCTATTGATTTGATTACTTATTTTCTTAAAGCTGATAGCATGTCATCAAAACAATTTAATAAATCATATTCATCCTTATCAATTGTGATGAGTCACCTTTTGGAAAACACACATCTATGAAGCCAATTCTGCTTATTTCTGATCTGAAATAATAAATACAGAGTGTTGGTACTGTCGAAGTATCCCCTAAAAATAAATCAAAGTATATGTTGGCTGCGTTGGATAAAATAGGGATTTCATTATGTGAACGGCTTACCAACTATGAAGGTTTGTGTTTGGGTGTAACTTGCACGATTTATAATCCTGATTAACACAATAATTACACTGTAAGTATATATCTCCTTAACCAATTCGTACAAACTTAAAAATAAACATCACTGGAACACGAAGATCGTTACTGTATGAATACTAGAGGTAACTTTGAAACCATTTCATTCTGATGTTCTTTTTTATTGTGAATGTAAATTGTTTTACACAGTTTGACCTTGTTTCTAGTTGTTTTATTTTTCACCAGAGAAGGGAAACAAATCATTGCCGGTACGGATATAAAATGAACACCAGAGTTTTTTTAATTACAAATTATTAACAAAATGAAGTAGAAGAAGAAACAGTTTATGTAAGTGTATGTTCATTAAAAACTTGTATGAAATTGCTTAAATAATAAATGATAAATAAAAGATGATGAAGATTGCATTTACTATGAGACGACATATCGATGGCTCAGCGCAATACTGGTCTAACTGCTATTTTTGAAAATGTTCAGGAGAGACAAAAAACTGATTTTATTCAAAAATACTTATACATTGTATTAGAAATTTTTTTTTTGCTATGTTAACATTAATTATAATAAGAAATAATGCCATTTATATAATTTTTTATTAAAGTGTTACAAATTGTGTATTTTTAGAGTTAGACCTTTATTGCACTGAAATTCTGAGCGCAATACAAGACTAACTTGAGTTAGACTCAAATTCCCTCTTGCAATTTGGTAAAAGTGGTACAAATATTTGAGTTAGACCTGTTTTATGTTAAATATTCTGATATAAATTTGAACAAAATTGTTTTTGTTAATTTAACCAATGTTTAAAATATTTTGCAAGTCTGTAGAGAACTTTACAAAGACTAAATCCTTTAATATTTTTTCTATAATATATCATGCTAGCTGACTTTAGATGAATGTACACTTTTATAATTCTTCTTTTTCAATTTGTTTGAGATTCAGATTTACTTAAGATCTTTTGCAGATTATCTGCAATAAATTTGAATTCTAAACAAAATGCAAACAGTTTTGATTCATATAGTGTTATGAACAGTAGTCATGAACAATGATGACTGACAATCCAGGTATATATTATGATATCATCAAAGTTTGAAAACAGGGATTAATGTACATTTTCTATAACTCACATTTGTACAAAGAAGAAACATTCTATTTTCTCAATGTGCACCATTACCACCATTGGTGCTTAAATGCTGTGATTCCAATATTACTGTTATGCGCTAAATCTTAATGAATTTAATGTTTGTGGTCCTCTTTTCTGATGATATAATCATTTATAAATAGCAAATATTTTCAAAAATGAAAACCGCTGTTAGACCATGCTTTTATTACATATTTTGTATTTACTTTCTCAACTGTATAGAGTATATTTTGAACGTGAAATGTGCAAATTTTATGACATGTTTTGCTGAAAACTGTGCATATCTTAAGAAAAGTGTTTCATTTTATATATCAAAGTCATTTTACCTCTAAATTTTGACCAAATAACAAGAGGTTGTCAAAACATATTTTAGAGAAAAAAGTAGGGCAGTACAATCCACTATCAGGGATTCATAGAAACAAAGTTATTGTTAGCACGATATAATTCAGAATCATTTTTGTAAAGTTAGATGTGCTTTAAACACTTGCAACCACTTACACATTAAGATATGAAAAGCACCATGTGCACACCTTAGATTAGCACTAAACAATTAGAATGGATAAATGTTTTAATTTTCTCATTGACACTGATACTATACCAAAAGCAGTTGATAGTCATTACATTTTTAATTTCATTAAATTTGATAGGTAAAATTAATGGCTTTTAGATCTAAAATGAAACATTTTTATCAACTTATAGCTGTTTCTGCCACACAAGTCAAAGAGTTTTGACAATTGCACTCTCGAAAATTCAATGGAGCTGTGTGATGTAAAAAATTATCAGAATACAAGAACTGAAAAGGTCATTAAAATATATAAGTGTGCATATTTTTAATTTTTTCTGCACATATCACATCAGACAGAAATATATTGTATCAATAATATAAGTATTGTGAAGAGTGTGATTTGCACATGTTGACACTATGTTGTTATTGTATTGTTTGAGTTGATAGTGTAAAGTTTATATTTCTAACACGACCCGCATTTTTGATAGTTTTGAACATAGAAGAACCGAAAATATGTGTTATTATGCTATAAAATCACTGTTTGACGTTCTATATTTAGACGTTTGGATGCGCATCATTATATAATTCCTCGCATCCAAACTCCAAACAGTGATGTTAATGAGCAATAAAATCACAGTTTGGGATATATTATTTCTTAAATAACTTTACTTGATTAAAGAGAGTGATACAGAAGTAGATACATAATTTAAAAATAAAAACCCAAGAACGCCCTCAAACCTGAAATTTTTCATTGTGTTACAGGCTAAGTTTGATTTAGCAGTGAAACAATGTACAGTCTACCCCCTTACACCATCTTAAGTGCAGAACACATTATATAAATATGAACAAAGTGTAAAAATAAGAATTAGGAAATAGGAATCTCAGCATATGATTAAACAAAGGTCAAACTAAAAAAAAAGGAATTTTTAGAGTGGGATCAGAGGTTATGAATCCACTAGTGTCACCTGTGTTATTTTCCATTTTAAATGTGTGCATGAGAATTTACATACACTACACTGGCTTTTACTTAATTGTACAAAAATGATAGTTTCAACTACACTTTATGTTATCAAATAATACAGTATGAGTATGATGTAATGACTTTAAAGACAAAATAAATGTTTAATTGTGACACTAAATTATTATTTTTTTTTTCAAGATTTTTTCGTTTACAGTTTCTTGTACGTGATATGCAATTGGCTAATATTTTGCGATTAATACAAAGGCAAATAACTTCTAGTGTTTTCATGAATTCTCTCATTCTTTATAACACATTTCAATGGGATATGCATATTATTCTCCACCTGGAAATGAAACATTCAAGGTCTAACTCAAGCATTTTTGTGGAAAATTGATATATTAGACATCGCAATAAGAGACCAACTCAAGTTAGACCTATATTGCACTGACAAAATTGAACTACCTGAGATAGACTTTTATTTTAAATGTAAATAAAAAAGGCAAAAAAAGCATAAATTACCCTAAAATTTTCACAGAATGTGTATTTGACCTTACATTATCAAAATATGTAAAAATGTGATTTTTGGTAAAAATGTCACTTAGACCAGTATTGCGCTGAGCCATCGATATATCATCTGACATAGCAATCTGAACGACAGTAATAATAAGGAGTTAAAAAAGAAGAAATTATATAGCTTGAACATGTATTGAACAAAAAGTCAGTTCAGGACGCCAAATCAATTAAACAAGAAACCTTTTTCCAAAGACATTTGTTATGTAGATAGGGTGATTTATTAATCTAAAGTGGGATATTCCTTCTTATCTAAAAAAAAAAGATGCACTAAACGTCGAGACAGCTTTGATTATCAGAAACAATAAGTATAATGTCCAGAAACCGATTAAATCTGAATAACCTACAATTCTGATAGAACGACTGTGTAAAAGCCATGTATATACACTTAGCCAGTAGAAAGGGCATTGATTACAATCAAGGGCACGCTGAGTTATTAAGTCTAATTGTCTTTGTCTCTCAGTGCTAAATAATAAATTGCATGAAATTAAATTACCCGTTTTTGTCAATATTATTATAACAAATAAGAGGATATTAACAAGTTTCCAATAAGAAAAGATCATAAAAAGAGTAAGTTTTTGAGACTTTTAAAGCACTATGCGTCTGAAGTGGCGGAAAATTTAACTTTTAACGATGTTGCGGATTCTTTTTATTTATCAAATTAAACTTGGTTAAAAAATATTTTGTAACCGTAAACAATGCTTTCTACGGAATATCAAACATGAAGCCTAGACACAATGATCCAGACAAAGCACGGTGATACTTCAATTGCAGCATTTCAACATTAACAAAAGAAACAGACATTTGATTGATAAGCTTGAGATTGAATGTTGCAAAAACAAAGATTTGTAGAAATTCAATACAATTTGTTGTAAAATCTTATTAGTATTGTTTTATTTATCTTTTAAGTTAACGTTCGTATGAAATAAATTTTCTATCGAACTAAATATAGAAAAAGTAAAAAGAGTGTTGTGCATTTAAATTGGTTCTGACGGTTGGGAACATTTGAAGGTTTTTATTGAAACTGATCATTTGTAATAAATAATTAAAATGGATAACATTTTTAAAATATTGATGTAAATGTTATGTTACGTATATGCTCTAAGAATTTGCGATGGTTGTGAGATAAATTCGAGGAATGTCGCAATAAATCTTTTATTGTCTGATATCTGCACTTTATATTTACCGTTATTAGCTTTTAATGTAATATGAAAGTATAGTTTCACAATAAACCCCACAAATACTCGTAACATGTCTGGCGTGCTGCCGGGTCAATTTTTTTTACTTCAATTTTCAACAGCGTCCAGGAGTTACGCCCCACCACCATGGACGAGATTAGATTTTTTTTCACATTAGTTGAACATAGCCACTTTTAACTGTGTGTATGGGCTTATGTATGGTTAGATTTAGGGGGGTTATGAGGTGAACGTTCATTTGACTTATGAATTTACGTTTCCGTTGATTCAATTTGATCCCGGCAAAGAAAATCTAATGGAGTTGTTTAAAATTTTTGTGCCATTTCATGCGTTAAATATTTTAATAGAAATTTTCAGTCTCATTTTAAAAACTGGTTTTTCCCAAAAAATTTTTTAATCCGTCTATTCAAACATTTTCACGATAAAAATTGTTCAGCAACCCACATAAAAAATGATATAAAGTATCTTCTCCCCTCATATGCAATATGCTAATTATACATTCATAAAACTTACGGAAAAAAGGGTTTATACTTCAAAAAAATAAAAAAATCACAGCCCGGTTTTAGTGACAGTTGGATAGTTTTGTGGTTTTTAAAAACAGTTTTTGTTTTACTATTTTATGCCAAATTTAGGTCATTCATTAATCCAAATCACTCAGTTTTAAGTGCTAAAATTCGTTTTTAAATAAAATCGTTATTCAAAAACTGCAACCTGAATGTCCTGTTGCTTTTTTGATTTTTTTCTTAAAATTGCATAATAATAATTCTTTTTCCGTTTTAAGTGCCCCTTGATTTATCTTTTTAGGTTTTCAATTTTATATTTGTCTTTTGATTCATCGGTTCTTGAAATATCTTCTATTATGAACATTTTTCATAACCCCAATGTTATATTTGAGACATTTTTCAGATATCTAGAGAGCCCATTAAATGTGTGGTTTTAAATTGTCAATTACAGAGCCCAGCATAGCATCTTAATCGTTAACATTATGCAAAACTGTGAGACCCAATGTTTAACTTTGTCTAAAATTAGGAGATCATACATATATTTGATTAATTGCATAATCAAAAAAGACTATTAATTTTGCAGAATTGGCATAAAGACAATTACAATTTTGGAAGAAAACTGTGAGTTTGCAGATCCAGGAGAAATTAAATATGTCTAAGGAATAAATATTATGATATATATTTGATAAGTTAGAAATTAAACATTACTGTTTTGTAAATCCAAATTTCAAATGTTGAAAATAAATGGTTTTTAAAAATACAAACAGTCTATTTTAATTTTTTAATGATTTGCCCTAGCCACATATTAACAAATGATCATTGAACACAGTTTAAGGTCTTTAGTTTTCGTCTTAAATTGCTAGAATTTGTATTTTTCTAAAGCTTTATATTGTAAGTATCCTTTAAACAGTTTTAAAATAGTGACTTATTGGTCATACATCTGATCTATCTTTTGATAAGCACGTGTTTGTATTTCACAGGTAGAAAAACAATTATTCCCGAGGCTTTATATGCATAAAAGAAATAATTTTAGTGAACATTTCTTTTTAGGGGTTCACACATTGTCCAGACTTTTTAGTTCTCAACAGCAAGTGTCAAGTGCTGTGTGGCAGCTGTAAAAAGATGTCCCGCATATCACGTAAGTGTTGCTTTATTGCTCTGGTCTTTCTGGATGATGTTTCAAACTCTTTTAAGTGTTGAAAATTGAGCTCAAGCCGATGGTGGTTGTTGCACTTTTGCATCAAAAAGAAACTTTATTTCTGATGTTAACCAGATAAAACCGAAGCAAACCGATATGTCTGAATGGTACCAATTGTTGTTATGATTTTACAGGAAATATGAAAAAGTAACTGCAGTTAAGAGGTTCTATAAATAACTTTTCATATCGCAATAGCCAGTCTAAAAGATTGATTTCTTTAGGTCGGAATAACGCACCCGCATTTACTTCTATTCAGTTTTTCCCAGCAAGTAGTTTTGATTAATGAGCAAGTGTTACATCAGGAAATATTTTATATTGACTCTATTAAATTCTTCTTTGAATTTATTAAGATTAACATTATATATTGTGTTACATAGTTACATTTTTTCTCTTTCTTACATCTTTTTTATTCACATAATATCGTTTTCTTATTTAGTGATATTTTTTGTTACCAAATTTAACGTTAACGTTTGGCGCGGCTTAAGACGCCGCGTTACGTCATATTTTATCTGGGCGGAAATGCAATGATCATAACAAATTTAAACACGTTCATACAGTTTATAAGCATCACGACGATACATTTAAAACGCCGCAATAGTTGGTATGTTTATTTATTACATACTTAGAAATGAAATATTGAGAAATATTGATGAAATAAAATGCATGTTTTCATTTTCCGTATTTTCACTGTAAAAATTTATTTTTCACTGCAGTGAAACATATTTTCCGTATTTTCACTGGTGTCTGCCGGACTACTTTTCTTTTAAATTCTGCCAGTACACAAAATTTAAGGGAATGTCTTTCAAATTTTAATGTCAAAAAAGAGGAAAATGTATATAATAAACAGAAAATTCAAGTATTTTCTATAAATACATGATTTTTTTTCATCTTGTGGCATGAAAATTACCATATTTCACTCGTGGCTACCGCCACTCATGAAATATTTATTTTCATACCACTCGATGAAAATAAATCATGTATTTATAGACAAAACTTGAATATCCTCTATTTATTTGTTTAAAAATGATAATTTATATTAGGATTTTATTGAATGTATCTTAAATAAGATTATTTAAGTGTACTGTAATTAGATCTCTATTTAAGTAAAATATGTTTAGTTTATTTGAGAGGTAAATACAAATGTTTTGATTGATGATCGTACGTTTATTTTTTATGTTTTGATATACATGTAATTATCTTTGTATTTTATGTAATGATTTATTTTTATTCTCTTTTGTACAGAGAATCGTTCCACGTTTGACGTTTCACGTTTCCCGTTAATAAACGCATTCTCACTTACACTGGCGTCGTGTGTTTATAATTCTCAACTAGAGTTTAACAACTGTCAAGTCGAAGGTTAAAGACCTACTGAGCAGAAGGTGGAAATGGATTCTAAAAGGTTTCCTGACGCGATGAAGTCGCGACTGCACACTTAGTCAGCTGACGAAAAAACATTTTAATGAAACTGGAACGTTTAATGTTATCATCAGAAAATTACGACAAAAGTACATGAAATGTACAATAAACTTTGTGGAAATATGAACATTTCAAGGCAGCACATATTCTATGTATCGATATGTGTGAGGATACAGAAAAGTTGAACTTAATGGAAAGTAATTTTACCAGTCAAGTTAAGAAACTTTGCTGATTTAGTGAACGCTACTCAGAGTGAAAAAAATCTGTGAACAATACAGAAGATTGTATTTCAGCGAACAGTCGTGTTACGAAATAATTCGTCAGTGCGTTCGTCACGATCTGAAATGCTTAGTGCTAAAGCAAGAAAATTGGTTGCTGAACAGAAATTAAAGACTTTGATAGAAAGCAGCGCATTGACAAACAGCAACGAAAGTTGCAACGTGAACGGGAGGAGCTTGAAGAACGTAAACAATTACTTGATGTGCAAAGTGAAATTGATCAAGCTCAGGTTGAAGAGGCAGTATGGCAGCAAGACGCAATGTTTCCGGCTCCGGTTGGTAACAACTGACATACCACAAACCAACACCGCTACACACATAAACAGCGGAAGTCGTGCAGACGACATTCATATGACGACAATCGTTCATTCACAAATACCGGATGTGATGTTAAATAAAGACGTTAGCAGTACTGCGCGTAGTATCGGATACAACGAAGAAAGACTTAATGCAGACAATGATCATCTATTTAACAGGAGGGAGGTTTCCGGAAACCAAGTACCAGTATGCGACGTTTCCATGGATACTTCTGATACAGCAGTAAGCTATAGAACCAACACCAAAGGTAAGGTGACTAGCGATATCAGTAGCATCGACATGGCATTCAACAGACTAGCGTCTACATTACAGGAAAGGTTTAATTTGCCTAAACCTGAGTTATTGACATTTACCGGAAGTGCATAGATTATTGTAAAATTCATTAAGAATTGTGAAAACAAACATTGAATCGAAGATTCTTGATAAACAGACTTAGGTTGAGTTATCTTATACAATATTGTACAGGCGAGGCAAAGTCTTGTATAGAAGATTGTGTGTTGTTAGAGTCCGATGTAGGTTACGCACGTGCACGAGAAATATTGAAAACTCGTTATGGTAAACCTCATGTTATTGCTAGATCTTATATTTGAAAAATTAGTTTATGGACAACAAATTAAGTCTGGTGATAGTGATAGTCGTTCAAAACTTGCTTTAGATATGCAAAAATGTGAGATAACTCTTTCACAGTTAGGGTTTGTTTCAGATGTTGATAATACTGAAAATCTTAGGCGTATAGTTAAAAGGCTACATTTACACTTAAGAACAAAATGGGTTAATGTAGCACATAACATTAATATTGCTGGCAGAGAACCAAATTTCTCTGACTTAGTAAATTTGTAAATGAGAAATCTCAAGTTGCTTGTTCTATATATGCTTTAGATCTTGTTTAAAGAAAATACACAACCCAAAAGCTATTAAAGCATCCAATTCAATGTCTGAAAACAATAACAAGGCTAGATTAACGACATTTGCTACTCATACTGATACGCACAAAGACCGAATTGAACGAAAATGTTATTGTTGCTTAGGAACATGTTCTGATTTGTCAAAATGTCAAAAGTTTAGCATATTAACTTTGGCTGATAGGCGCAAACTGATTAATAATTCAACTTTGTTACAATTGTCTTAAAGGCAAAAACATATGACTGATACATGTTATAGGCAAAATATGTGTAATGTTCCCCCGACTGTAATGGAAAGCATAATACGTTGTTGCATAGTGGGCTAAGTTTAGGTCTGACCACACACCAGTTACACATTCGTCAGTAAAAATTGTGCTGCTACAAGCGGCTCCTGTGTCAAAGCATGCTTAGGTATCATACCCGTAGTGGTCACTTAGCGAGAACGGAAGCACGTGCAAGACATATGCTCTTCTCGACGACGGTGCAGATAAGACTTTATGCGATGAGCGTTTGTTACAAACATTAAATCAACCTGGAAAACCAGTGTCATTCAAATATTGCTACCGTAAGTTCTACCGGAAGTACAATATCTGGACAGGAAGTAAATTTGCACGTGCGAGCTGCTAGCCGGTGTCAATGATGTTCATCTAAAGAGTGTTTGGACAGTAAAGAGACTTCCTATTACAACTAATCTACCGCTAGAAGAGATCAGGTTCGTAAAATACCCCACCTGTCGGACATTGAAATTCCTAACGTTGACGTAAAAAGTGACGTCATGCTTCTTATTGGGACGGATACTCGGACGCGCATGTTCCGTTAGAGGTGCGCGCGGGGTAAGTGGTCAACCATATGCTGTCCGCACTTGTCTTGGATGGGCAGGTTTCGTGGACCAATTAGTGACGTTATTGACAAAGGCAGCGCAGTTAAATCCACTATGTCCAATCTTGATGACGTCACACTTCAAATCAACTTGAAAAAATGTGGTCTACAGACTTTGTTGATGCGATTTCATTGTGAAGAAAAGGCTATGTCGGTTGAAGATAGAAAGGCTATGACAATTATGGAATCAACTTTGGTTCACGAGCCCTGATGGACATTATAAAATGGGCCTACCATGGCGAGATGAACATACTGTGTTACAAAAATTAACCTACCTCTTGCACACATACGATTGCAGCAACTTAAAACGAAAAGACTGTCACGTGACCCAGATCTTCATGAAAAGTACCCACCTACGACAGGTAAACAGAATACATTGAGAAAGGCTATGCAAAATTTTGTCAACAATGAGAACAACCCAGGTCGTGTTTGGTATTCTCCCACATCACCCTGTAGTTAATGAAAACACAACCAGGCAAAGTAAGAGTAGTATTCGATTGCGCGGCAAAAATATAAAGAGACATCTTGAATAAGCATCTACTTCAGGGACCCGATTTAATGAATAGTTTAGTTGGTGTACTAACGCGCTTTAGACAAGATAATATTGCACTTATGGCTTGATATCGAAGCGATGTTTCACCAAGTGCGAGTAATTGAACGTGATTGCGATGCTCTGCGATTTCTATGGTGCCAAATGGGACATGACGAAAATTCTAAAATACATATTGTATGCAAGTTCACCTTTCGGTGCAACATCATCTCCAAGTTGCTCAGCTTATGCGTTGAAAAGGACCGCTGAAGATCATGCGCACTTTGTTTTTCGAACCGGAAGTTCGTGACAACAATTAAACGAAACTTCTACGTTGATGATTGCTTAAAGTCACTAGACAATGAACAGAAGGCAAATTTATTTAGTTTGTGATTTGCAGTCAAACATGAGTAAAGGTGGTTTTCGACTTACTAAGTGGATCACTAATAGCAGAGCCGTTCTTGACACTATTCCTGACTATGACAAAGGCGCAATCCGTAGTTAACCTTGCGCCAGGTGTATTCCGAAAAGAGACCAGTATGCTAAACGTTGGTGGCGCCAAGTTCAGTATATGGCCGATGTGTTTTGGAGGCGTTGGACACGCGAGTATTTGCCATCTCTCCAATGCCGCCAGAAGTGCAGAAATCAACCAGAGACCGTTGTTGAAGGTGATCTCGTGCTTGTAGCAGACGACAACATGCCAAGAGGACAGTGGCCTCTGGACAAAGTAATGAAAGTAATAAAAAGCCGAGATGGTCATGTACGTAGCTGTGTGGTTAGGGCACGGGGTTCAGAATTAGTAAAACCAGTAACAAAGCTGTGTTTGCTAGAAGGTTCGGAATGATATAAAAAAGAATTTAATTCGAGTACGTATTTTTACGTAGAAAAGAATATGACAATAATTAGCCAATGTTTTGTAAAAAAACTAAATCCCGGTTAAGTGCAAAAAAGTTAAACGTTAATTTACGTTTATAGAGTTAGATGAAAGCTAGATTTATATACATGTAATATCTAACACATATTTGTGTTGTTAATTGGAAATTAATTGAATTTTGATTGAAAATGCTTGTAATTAAGTTTATATCAATAAGTGATACTTTGCCTAAAATAAATTTGTTAGTTGATTTATTGAAATTATAGTAATTCATACAATATCATTAACAAAAGTGTATTTGTATGTTTGTTTATAAATTATTTATTGTTACGAAATAGTAATTATTTCATGGAGGGGAGTATTAAATTCTTCTTTGAATTTATTAAGATTAACATTATATATTGTGTTACATAGTTACATTTTTTTCTCTTTCTTACATCTTTTTTATTCACATAATATCGTTTTCTTATTTAGTGATATTTTTTGTTACCAAATTTAACGTTAACGTTTGGCGCGGCTTAAGACGCCGCGTTACGTCATATTTTATCTGGGCGGAAATGCAATGATCATAACAAATTTAAACACGTTCATACAGTTTATAAGCATCACGACGATACATTTAAAACGCCGCAATAGTTGGTATGTTTATTTATTTGTTTAAAAATGATAATTTATATTAGGATGTTATTGAATGTATCTTAAATAAGATTATTTAAGTGTACTGTAATTAGATCTCTATTTAAGTAAAATATGTTTAGTTTATTTGAGAGGTAAATACAAATGTTTTGATTGATGATCGTACGTTTATTTTTATGTTTTGAAATACATGTAATTATCTTTGTATTTTATGTAATGATTTATTTTTATTCTCTTTTGTACAGAGAATCGTTCCACGTTTGACGTTTCACGTTTCCCGTTAATAAACGCATTCTCACTTACACTGGCGTCGTGTGTTTATAGACTCCACATTAGTAAATATGCTCGACGCCAAATTTATCTTTTAAACTTTATTTGTAAATGCCATATTTATTGATACGTTATATCATTTTTAAAGATCATTATTAAAACATTGAATATTTTAACAGTAAAGACGTTATGTAAAATAATTTATGATTTTAAGGACACATCTTTCTTTGATTTAAATACATTTAATATGTGTTAACTACATCTATGACGGTTTATTTTAATTTTATCCCATTATTCATTGTTGAAGCGATAATGCTAAAGCAATATATTTATTATTCTCTTAAATTTGAATTAATTTATATTTATTATCATTCATATTGAATTCAAATGAAATACAATGATATTTCTTTCAAAGATAATACAGTAAAGATACAACGTTTATTTGATATAATTTATGTAAACATACACGCAACTCTATATGATTTGAAGTACAGCATAATACATATTAATAAAAAGGTCCTTTTCAAATTATCATGTTACTTTGGCAATACATCCAGGACTTCATAGGCAAACCATTCATAGTTTTTGTAGTTTTAACTTAAGAAACATAGATGAACAGGAAAGACTTTAAAGCTCAGCTCAAAGGAGAAACAGCGTCATAATTATTAAATTGTGAATTTTGTTTAAACTTGGACACACGACAGGCTGTTGGATTTTTTTTGAAGTTGTGAAATTCTATATTGATTCTTTTGTTTGTGTATTGATAGCCTTGCCTGACTGTCGTTAATAGTTTTAAAAGGCCCTATGTCTGATGATAATTATATCAAGAATGAAGCAGGATGTAGCATGCTATATTGACCAACTCAAAGTCAATGTCATTTAAAAAAAAACATTATCATTGTACACGATTATAAACTAAATCGCTCATTAACAGTTTGTTATAAACAATGTTCATATCAATAAAACAAAACATATAAAAAGAATTTAAGACAATTGGGCATTGCCATGTTGTTTTTTTTACTGTTTTGGAAAATAAATGACATGTCGAAAAATGACATGCCAATTATTGTTCAGGGAAAATAAAATATTAGAGAACCGAAATGTTGCGTACCATTACACCGCTTAAGAAAATAAGAAAACACATTTTTGAAAAGAGGCATGAACACATTTGTATGCACCATCGGTAGTAAAGTTTGAGATTTTTACACATTTTCTTTGAAATGAAGGGCAATGATAATGGGCTAAAATTATCAATATTATTTGAGGATGTATTTGAACACCTTTAGGATAGCTATGGCAATTTTTATGTTTTTCTTTATTTCTGTATGGTTTAACATAGCGAAGGGGAGGTTGTTATATATAACCGTTTCCGAATTATTCCTGTTAACAAAATTCCAGTCTGAAATTAAAACGTGTCTATGTGTGTATTGTTAATATTTGCACAAAAGTAATTAACTGAGCACTGAGTGCTCCCACCCTGGGCGTATTTTATTTGTTTCGAGTGTTAGAGCAAAACAATTATCTTGACTGAATCCATTGCATGAACCTTGACGCCAAGTTGTTTCTTTGCACTGTGTCTTTTTTAACACAATTCATGTAAAAATATACATTTGAAACCTAGCGTTGGAATGTGAGAGTTCGACAAGGTGAGGAAGATTTTTCAGGTAGATTTAGTAGCTTAACACGCGTATGACGTACATTTATACGGGTGCATTGTCTTAGGGGACATTCTTACCGTAACCTTATTAGCCTGTTGATTTCTTTCTATCAGATGATTTATGAATAACTTATTCGATATAATTATATTGTGCTGTGATAATTTGGGATAATAAATGGCATGCATATTCTATAAAAACATTTAAATTCGGTGAGTCTTTGTTAAAGAAATAAAATGTATGATGGTCCGAAGATTTTCCAATACATGTATACATGTTGTTTTTTTTTTAATTTAAAGAGATTAATCATTTTGTCTCTAAATAATGATCAGAAAATATTAAATTAATATTGGAGAAATAAATGATGATCAAGAATGAAATTGTGCATTCCACACCGGTAAGATTTTTTTTTACTGCGAATTGATTCAAAATATTATTAAAGTTCTCAGAGGCTGAAGAAATCCAATTAATTTATTCAAAGAAAAACTTGCGTATAATCCATGTCTGGAATTGTGAGAATAAAACAACATGTACAATGTCCTATGATGATATATCATTTCCGTTGAAAATTGAAATTAAATTTGTACAAATTGCATAAATGTGAGCAACACTTCCGAAGCTAACGTTATTTTGATGATCATAGGTCACTTTCACTTTGTCTGGATTGTTGTTTTTAATATGATAGATTTTTAAGAGTTCCATACATATAATTTAGAACTGTTTCTCAAAATCAGTTTTTTTTCCTCAAAATAAAATGTGTTTACAAGAAGTGTTTAATGATAAAAACAACAAAAAAAAACCAAACAAAAAACGAAACACTGTCGTATTTCATCTTCTTAAGCATGACTAGAATCGTTAACAAATATACTTTATACTTAAGTGGCGGCATGGCCGAGTGGTTAACGCGTCGGACTAGTAATCTAATGATCGCTAGCCGTATGGGTTCAAACCCCGTCAGGGGCAAGTCGTTGTTTCCTTGAGCAAGAAACTTTACACTCATTGCTCAGTACTGGTTGGTTCCAGGAACGGATTCGAAAGTGTGTCTATAAGCTTATAGCTTCCTACACAATCGAACTAAAAAAAAATTCTGTATAAACCAAATATACTTTACCCTCAAAGAACATTGTATGTGATCGCAATCAAATTGTCCGCGAACACTCAAGTCAAATGTTCGCATTCAGTCTGAAATTAAAACGTGTCTATGTGTGTATTGTTAATATTTGCACAAAAGTAATTAACTGAGCGCTGAGTGCTCCCACCCTGGGCGTATTTTATTTGTTTCGACGCCAATACAGTACATTATGAAAAAAAATAGTTTAAGAAAAAGAAACAGGTTCTACTGAGATATATTACAAATGACAACATAACGTCACACTTCAAAGCATTAGCTAAAACAATTTTCAATATAAACGTTTTGTAATACTTTGAGGCACAAACGTGTAAGTAATATTTGCCGCAAAATTATTTGTTTTTGGACAATTAAAATCCTGGTTTTGATTCATGACTGTTCTAGAAAATTCATATGGCATAAATAATTGCAGATTCAGTAAATGAAGTTGTTAATGGGGTAAAATTGGATTAGAAATACATTTTTTTACCGAAGAAACTAATAAGTAGCGATCTCTTTTGTCATAAAGTATGCACGGATACTAAACAAAATCGTGCCGAGGCAAACCTCTAAATATACAGCATAAGGCTCTTTGGTAATCTTTGTAAACAAAAATCTCATCTTTATTCGTTATGTGTAGAAATATAAATACTAAACATGCTGAAATGTATATACATCGCAATACAATGGAAACCTATATTGATTAATTTCGCACATATTGGCTTTTCTCCAAGTCAAACAGTTTCAGATGAACATATTAGGCATAAAACTAAACGAAAATAATTTGCATTATACCTGCAGATAATCTGTTCATTTGTTTTTATTTACGTTTTAAGACAAGAACGGCCGACTGTTAAACCATGTTAATCTTCCAATTGAAACACGATCAGTTGTTCATCACCGGAGCTTTTTTATTATTATGTCTGTCTTATATAGATGAGCTTTTGCAATACATCAGTTGGAATAAAGTAAAGTACTTTTCAAATCGGTTTAGACTGTTGTAGAGCCATTTTTAGCTCGACTATTCGCAGAATAATCGAGCTAATGCAGTCACCCATTTGTCGGCGTCGGCGTCCCTGTGGTTAAGTTTTTGTATGTAAGCTGGTATCTCCATAACTACTGAAGGGAATGGATTGAAACTTCACACACTTGTTCTCTGTGATTATCTAAGATGATTGGCACAAGTCCCATAACTCTGATTTGCTTTTTTTTTATAATTATGCCCCTTTTTCGACTTAGAAATTCTTGGTTAAGTTTTTGTATGTAAGCTGGTATCTCCATAACTACTGAAGGAATGGATTGAAACTTCACACACTTGTTCTCTGTGATTATCTAAGATGATTGGCACAAGTCCCATAACTCTGATTTGCTTTTTTTTCATAATTATGCCCTTTTTTCGACTTAGAAATTCTTGGTTAAGTTTTTGTATGTAAGCTGTTATCTCCATAACTACTGAAGGGAATTGATTGAAACTTCACACACTTGTTCTCTGTGATTATCTTAGATGATTGCCACAAGTCCCATAACTCTGATTTGCTTTTTTTCATAATTATGCCCCTTTTTCGACTTAGAAATTCTTGGTTAAGTTTTTGTATGTAAGCTGTTATCTCCATAACTATTGAAGGGAATTGATTGAAACTTCACACACACATGTTCTCTGTGATTATCTAAGATGATTGGCACAAGTCCCATAACTCTGATTTGCTTTTTTACATAATTATGCCCCTTTTTCGACTTAGAAATTCTTGGTTAAGTTTTTGCGTGTAAGCTGGTATCTCCATAACTACTGAAGGGAATGATTGAAACTTCACACACTTGTTCTCTGTGATTATCTAAGATAATTGCCACAAGTCCCATAACTCTGATTTGCTTTTTTACATAATTATGCCCCTTTTTCGACTTAGAAATTCTTGGTTAAGTTTTTGCATGTAAGCTGGTATCTCCATAAACTACTGAAGGAATGGATTGAAACTTCACACACTTGGTCTCTGTGATTATCTAAGATGATTGGTACAAGTCCCATAACTCTGATTTGCTTTTTTTGCATAATTATGCCCCTTTTTCGACTCATGAATTCTTGGTTAAAGTTTTTGCATGTAAGCTTGTCTCTCCATAACTACTGAAGGGAATGTATTGAAACTTGAAGAGTTTGTACCTTTTCGGACAATTTTATGTATTCATATAGGTAAGCATTATTATACTCAATGAAACACCCTTGTGACAAATTTTCGAATAGTCGTTACTGTCCTCCGACAGTTCTTGTTGTTTTTTTAATTGTTGGTGCAATTTGAAACGATTTTGCAAACAATGCAAATTTTAATGTTGATGAGGGTTAATTAATTCAACTTCATCGAAAAAAGAATAATTTACGGATATATTATTAACCTGTATTTAACACATTCGATAAATTAAGTAAAGAGTCTTACCGAAATTAACATAAATCTTAAAGCAGCATGCCTCCAAATGTCGGCTTGTATTCATGAATGTTTTTTTAATTAGTTCAAAAGTAAGTTATTATTAACAAAAAGTAATTTTCACATTGCAATTGGCGATTACAATCGACGTAATTTACTATAAATAGGCCAGTCAAACTTGCCCTTACTGCTTTAGTCACGCAGTAGAAATATCGTGATAAGCATTGCCGAATGTTTGCAAGAAAACGTATTCGTCAAAAAAGTAATGTCAATTTTAAGTATTAACTGAATAATGTATAACTGTAAATAGGTAATTAAAACAAAACAATACAGTACTAATTGAAATGGGTTTTGTATTGTGCTTGAAATGACAAGGAAATATCAGCTAAACAAATGATTACTATAATCATTATGATATCGATATAAATATATAAGTAAAGTAATATAAGTAAATATATAGTAAATTTTCCCAGAGGGCATGGCGTTCTTTGAACACAGTTGTCTCAATGAATTTGTCTAAATCAAATAATACCAGTTTTTGTAATTAAATTATGCTTTATTTTGGATAAATATTAATAAGAGTGATTTAAAATGTTTGCCAGAAATATGTTTGCATGTGATCTAATTAGTGTCATAGTAATCCGATTATTTTCCCTACTGAAATAATGAATTAATAATTAACGATAGACCTAAAATTTGAATTAATAAGAATAAAATAACTGCATATTATTAATAACAGTAATTTAATAATATTTTCACCACGTTGTAGCAATTAAAGGTAATGAACTTTTATTATTCAAAGAACTTTTTTTGTTAATCTGAATTCGTGTCTATGACGACAAGCTTAAAGCCATTGATGTACGGAAACAACTAGTGATCAAACAATTGAACAAACTTTAATCCATGCTGTTATCTATAATGGGTTTCTTTCTGGATTTGAAGAATGAAATAGGTATATTCTGTGTATTTTTTCAATTAACAGTGAATGCAAGTCAAATCTAGTGGAAAGGTTCAACGTATTCTTTTGGCTCGTTAATTCATTAAGGAAATTATTAGTTATTAAAGAACGATGTATTAAAAACATAATAAAACATCTTTGAAAATATTTATAACAGTTAATTTTTCAATAATTACAGTAATTTATAAATTTCATACATTCATCTGTTTTATTGTTGTTGTTTTTTTTGCATCAGACCGTGCAATTTAATTC
This sequence comes from Ruditapes philippinarum, assembly GCF_026571515.1. Lineage (NCBI taxonomy): Eukaryota > Metazoa > Mollusca > Bivalvia > Venerida > Veneridae > Ruditapes > Ruditapes philippinarum. The sequence continues at coordinate 7,144 of NW_026858720.1, read as the reverse complement.
AAACAATGCACTAATCAAAATCATTAAACATTCTCAGTTTGTGTTTTAAGAACATATGTAACGTTTGATAACTAAGAAATAAAATTAAAATTGTATTTAAATACTCATAGGAATGAATACCTTAAAGGCATGGAAAGTTATAAATCGCAGTCATAAATCGTTGTTTTCAGGCATTCATAAGGTTGATATATTCACTGATACCAGCGGTTATATCAATCTAAAGCTGTGTCCATATTTTGTCACATTTTATCAAGAAGTGTTGAAAGTTCACTGGGAGATTTGACCAAACGTGCCCCTTTCTTAGAAGTTATTGGAATCCGGACTTTCACTGTACTTCTCTCCTTGACGATCGTTCCAGTCTGTTCTGTGTTTATAACATTTAGATCGTGGCTTAGATTTTGTTGTACGGATGGTTTGTGTCCAAGTAATAATAAAATATCATCAACTGTCTGAAAAAGATCGTCTTCAAATTTCCCCATACGTCTGAAGAAAAAAAAACAACAACAATGTTAGCAATGGTTATTATAATGATAATATTATTTAGATAAGAAAGAATACTGATAATGATTTCTTTGCTTGGTTATGTATCGGAGGTCGGCATTCCGCGATAACTTACCATATGTTCAGAAAAAGACAGACTCTCCAAACTTATTTGCAATTCAGCAGTGAGAGAAAGATGTCGATTGTCAATTGTTTTTGTTTTTTAAAAGTTGTCCGAAAGCATGAACTTTGAACAAATGATAAAAAATGATATAATGTACACATGTACATGTAATTAAAGTTAACAAAAGTTGACAAACTCATTTATTAGTTTTTACCGGACGAGTTGTAAAATCAGTTTCAATATTTTTAAATAAACTTCACATCTGATATATAATGTAATACAGCTTACTCTGATAAATGTTCTAAACGTTTGTCAATATCACCCATAGCGTGATTTGACCCCTGGTTAGATATACGACCTTCGATTTGCCCTTGACCCCAAGAGAAACGCTGACCTCCACTAGAGATAGATTTTGGTGTATATGAAGTTGCTGACAAAGAAAATGAAATTATGAAATGATGTATCAAAATTGTAAATAATTCATAATCTCATCGCGACTAACCAATAATTGATATCGTAAATCGTTTATGTAAGAATTGAAACTACCTAAATTGTGAAAAAAGCAGCCCTACTTTTTCAACAACTGAGCGTAACCGATACATCCTGAACAATATTCATAGAAATTACAGTTGATCACGTGACTAACATGTAGCTTTTTTTGTAAAATATAATACTACACACAGTTATTGCAATAGTTAAGTGTAGAAAAGCATTTTCGTCTAAACATTTCAAACATAGATGCTACTGTAAACATTATCATTATTGTTGTCACATAAAAGGAAATAAAAAAGAAAAAGACACGTTTAACTAAACTAAACTGAATAACACTGTACTGATAGAATCGCATTTTACCTGTAGAAGCGCCTGGTGAAGATCTTTTTAATGTATGGCTCGAGCAACTTGTCTTTGATGCTAGTGTATGCCGATGTTTCTGTGAAACACCTTGGTCATCTTCTGAAATTACGACGATTGTATAGGTCAGTTTGTATATTATGATAAATAATCATAAATCATGTTACTTTAAAAAGCAAAACATATTTTTGGCAGACAACACTAAAGTACGTAAAATAACATTAAGTAAAAATGTAATCATGTCATCCGAATGTTAAGAGCATATCATCCATAAATAACTTTGAATAATAAATTACATTTAGATTGATGGTTTTATCTGATATAGGCTATCTAGTTTTCTTATTTTAAAAAATTTTCTTAACTCATTTCACCCGTTTTAATTCGTTGAATTTGTGATTGAAATTGATACTGGCACACACTAACTTGTAGTTACATGTAAGCTAGATGAACTTTGTTTTATATCCAGTTTCAATTCTTTGGTAATTCATATTCATAAACACACTACATGGTAACAAATAAAAACAACTTAACTGGAGCAGGTGATTTAAAATGAAAAATAATCTAAGTGGTTGAAGTTTGTCCAAAACAATGATCTATTACAATTTTATAATATAATATTTTCGATTTTATAATCCCAAAGAAACAATGAAAAGATTATGTATTGACAAACTTGGTTGCGGTGACGATTGATGGCGCCTGTCCTCAAACTCCTTGTCAATATCAGTATAGGCCTGTTCAGGTGATAGTTCCAACATATGAGATCCAAGGTTATCACAACTTTCAGTCTGTGAGGCGCTGTGCTTTCTTCCCCTTGTCGCCACACTGACGGCTGTACCTTTATTTAAGTCAAATTCATAATTTATGTTAAAGAAATACTTTTAAAAAGGTTATGGAAACAGTAAAATACATGAATGCTATTTCCGTTAATACCAAGGAGAAAAATAAAGTTTAAGATACATGTAGTTTTAAAAGTAGTAAATCTTAAGATAGTTTTTAAAAGTAGTAAACGTACATCATTACAACATAAATGTTGCAGTTGCAGAATAAATAATAACCTTTTCGTGTCATACCTTGTATGAACCCATTAATTTTTCCTACCAAAAAGCACACACAACAAAATCATTTATTTACCTACAATATCGACAAGTTTTCCTTTTGACTGCATATGTGGACGTTTTTGTCTGATGAATCGCAGTTTTTCTTCATCTATCTTCGATTTCTTACGTGTTTCAAATAAAGTCCCCTATAGTTATATATAATATCATATTTTTCTATATAAAATTCAAAGTACTTATGTTGGCTATCATAGTTCGATATATAATTGAAGTTTAACGGGGGTCAAACGAACGTTTGCATTACTGGTAATATGATTACATGGCAATGATACTCCATGGAAAGCTCGTAATCAAGATGTACTAGCATCCAGTTAAAGTGACATTATGCCCATTCAAGGGTGTAAACTGAACAGGTGAAAGTCAAAATAAATTTTAATTTTTGTCATATTTTAATACACTTCGCATGACCAATTATTAATTAACATGATCCATTGATTAAAAAAACTTCTATCGGAAACTACCTGTATTGCTTAAAACGTTTGACTGTCTTTTTTTTTTAATTTAAGGCAATCATATATTTTATCCTTAACATTTTGGAATGTCTATTGTTGGACAGTCACCATTACATCAATCTTTTGAAATATGAAGTTAATTTATCTCAACTAAATAATAACAATGCTAAAATGATCATAATTAATGGATAATAATTGCAAGGGACTTCCTCAAACATATTAAAAACATAAATGCAGAAATCGTAATTATTTGGCTAAATTACTTACCCGCTTCAAATTGAATGTAACTCGGATCTTAGACATAAATTCACTGGAAAATTCTGGATATGAGTGAAGTGTATCTTTCAGGTCGGACAACTCTATTTTGTTTATATCACAGTAACTTAAAGCACGGACAAAATAAAGAGATTTCCCCGTAGTGTTCAAATCTTTAAGGTCTCCGCCAAATATGTCATCCTTACCTGGAATAGAATGAAAGAAAAGTTACAAAAAGAAACAAAATTGTTGTTAGAAATAACCTAAACAAACCGTGTAAAATTCAGAGTTCTATGAAAATTAATTATGACGCTATTGTGATAGATATTTCATAAAATTAAAAATGTAATTGAAATAAAATAAACATATATGTTGAAACATATTTATTGATAGATCCCTACTGCTCTTTTGTTAACAAATAGTTTGTGGTGAAATTATTATTGTATCCACTATTCTGATAATAAGAATGATCTATTCAGTATATAGTCTAGATAGTCAGACTTTTTCACAGTATAAGTAATATAGTGACATTTTAGGTACAAGTTCTTATCGTGCAGAATAGTCCTTTCCGATAACCGTTGTTACCTCCCCTGGTACGGTTGTCGTTCTTGATCAATCCACTTCCGGTGAGCAAAAAATTTTAATGGCGGATAAGGAAAACATTGATATCGATTTTGACACAGCGACAATTCCAATTTTAAAGGATTTTTTACGTGATCGAGGATTTCCTGTTTCGGGGAATAAAAAGGAACTTATTGAGAGGTCTAAAGGTGTAATTACTTTAGGAAAGAAACCATTATCTGTGCTCAGAGAGAACGATTTACGTGAGAAAAATAGCCGCGAGTTAAGTAGGTTTAGAACACCACTTGGTGAATCTCTCCCACGCCCGGAGGCGTTATGTGATGGATGGACTGAAAACGTACATGATTTCCCAAATTTTACTAACAATGAACTTTACAACTATTTAGTGCTAAGTAAAGAACGGACTTGTGACGGCGCATCGAATAAAGCCAGTAGGCAGTTGAAAGCCAAGGTTTTTTACGAGGACAGGCATGTACATTCTGTGCAATACCATCATATAAACACTGAAATTAGTCATTGTTATATACGATCCAAGGTAATTCCTTCCTTACCAACGCCTGGAAAGAAAGACTACGATGTATGGACATGTCTGTCCAAGGTTACAGGTCGAGTTCATTCAGCTGGATGCAACTGCAATGCTGGGTTAGTATACATTAAATCAACTGTTAAATAGTTTAATTGGAAGACATAAAATCAGATATTTAAAAAAAATTAATTTAAACTTAAAGCATCATGCTTACAGATTTTCACTCAAGCCGGTGCTAGGGGGCACTAACTTATTAAGGTACCCGTTCTGACTGAAATAATGCACGGAAGGGCACCTGAGGTCTTCCTCCACCAGTACAGCTGGAATGTCGCAATATCATGATATGAACTATGCTGTGTCGTTGTGACGTAAAACCCAAAACAAACTAAAAAACAAAATTTATACTGCACAACGGCAGGTGTCAAGTGCAATGTGGTAGCTGTAAAAAGTTGCCCCACTCGTCAACTCAGTGTTGTTATATTTTTCTGCCTTCGGGATCATTGCCAGCAGTATTAAGTGTTATGAATTGAGTACCACGCAAGTCGGTGCTAGGGGGCGTGAGGGGTATTGCAGGTTTTCATTATCTCTCATGTACAGTCTCAATCAAACCGAGTCTGCAATTTTCATGTACATTGTAATTTTTGATTAATGCCACGGCGATCCAGATTTTTAAGGTTATTTTCATAAAAATAATTGAAAATGTATTTAAAAGATAAACAATGTGAAATGAAATATCCTTTAGTAAATAATAATTCATTTCAAGTTTACATTTATGCATTGGACAAGTGTTGCTTGTCAGCATACCCAACTATCCTGGAATCAAATCCATATTTGTCACTAAAAAAATTATATTTGAATTTAATTCTGGTGTTGATAAGTTTTAAAGTTATGATTTATGTATATTTCAGTGAAGGTGAATCTTTTAATCATGTAGCAGCACTCATGTACGCCCTTGAGGACATCAGCCACAAACGTGCCGAGGGACTGGATGCATGCACATCAGGTCACAAGTGGAAAGAGCCCCGGAAGAGGCGACTATCACTGAAAAAGTCACAAGATCTACTGTTCAAGAAACACAAATTTAATGATGAACGTAAAGATGAACATGTACAGTCACCAAAGCCCAAAGTAAGAACAGTAAAGCAAGTGGACACCAAAACATTTGCCGATAAACTAGAGAAGGTAAATCCCCATGCCTATTGGCTTCTATCAACATATAAGACTGTTCAGTCATCAGAGCAAATTAAAGTAGGTTCAGTGACAAAGTGTTACCATGACCATGTTAATTTGGATTCTGACACAGTGAGAAATGAGCTCAAAGAAGAAATGAACAAGATCATAGTGTCACAAGCAGATATTGAAAGAATTGAAAGTCAAACTAAAGGACAGGCTAAAAATGAAAAGTGGCATCAAGCCAGGAAAAATCTTCTGACTTCTTCCAATTTTGGTCTTGTATGCAAAAAAAGGACAATACTCCACCAGAGTCTATTCTGAAGACAGTGCTATCCTACAATGACTTTTCATCAAAGGCTACTCAATGGGGAGAACATGAGCCTGCAGCAAGGAGAAAATACTCATTAACATTTGGTAAGGCACATGACAATTTTAAAGTCAGTGAATGTGGACTTTTGATATTTGAAAATATGCCATATCTGGGTGCAAGCCCGGATGGACTTGTAGAGTGCACCTGCTGTGGGATGGGGATTCTCGAAGTGAAGTGCCCGTTCAGATATAGATTTTAAAGCCCTATGATGGCTGCCAAGGACCCAAGCTTTTATTTAAATGAAGTGGATCAGAAATTACAATTAAAGAAAAACCATAATTATTATTTTCAAGTCCAGGGGCAATTAGCCATTTCAGGCAGAAAGTTCTGTGATATTTTTGTTTGGACTTTACAGGGATATTCTGTTGAAAGGATATACTTTGACCCTCAGCTCTGGCAGGACATGTCACATAAACTTCAAAGTTTTTATCTGAACTGCATTATGCCGGAGCTTTATTCTGAACGAGTTAAACGTGGGAAACCTTTAAAGTGAAAAACATTTGGATGTAGGAAATGTGTATCATAAATGTATATTGTGAGAAACAAAACAACAGGAAAATGCAAAATTGTCATAATATTGATAATCATACCATATTGTCAATTTGATCTCATTATTTTTATTTAATTTGATCTGATCCAGTCTGTGTCTGTCATTCTGTGACATGTACATGTAATTATTTATTCATTTATCAAAGTTTTGTTGTTATATTATGTGTATGCTATATGTGTAATTTGTTCTAGTCTGTTCATGTGATGTAAATATTTTTTTCTAGTCTGTTCATGTGATGTAAATAATGTTTAATAATAATGAAATACAATAATAAACATATTATTTTGAAGAAATGTCAGGGTTAGTGCAGTCAAATCAGAGTCGTTATTAAATTTTATCAAATTTTAGAAAACACATCGGGTCGCGATCCTACCAGTTATTATCGGTCCCTTCCTTTTACACTTTAAGGCTTACATTCAGAATCAGGTTATTCAAAATAAAGTATGTCGATACTGTATTTCTATTACTTTACGTTAAGTAGAATTCTAGCTAATTTAAACCATGACAAGAAATTTACTAAAATACATATTCTTTAAATCAGATGAGTAAAGTTCACTGACATCAGCACCAAACGCAAAGGACCACAAGAAGGCAAGAAGTGGCGTATAATGTTTTTAAAGGAATTAAAAAAAATTTGTCATCTGCGCACTTTAATGCCCCCAAAA
>NW_026858719.1:0-49051 GCF_026571515.1 Ruditapes philippinarum | reverse complement strand
TGATTAAAAAAGCCACATCCGTACTTAATGTATTTAAAGTATTGATAATTGCCACATCTGTACTTTAACAGCAATGACTCCGATTTAATCTTTTGCCAAAATAATTAACATGAACCATTTTTCCGAAAGTGAAGCATTGATTTGTACGAATTAATTTCTATAAGAACAAAATGGTGACCGAATCTAAGATTTCTCGCACTATAATTTTTTTTTCAACCGTAACAATTTAAACGATCAATTACCTGTTCGGATAAAATACAATTTCTACGATAAGAAAGAAATGTGAATCCAAACTTACAATCTTAGAGAGCCGAGATTGATAACAATGTAAGTCACTAATATAGTGGCATTTCTTAGACAGAATAGGAAGTGGTGGCTCTTAAATAAGATTAGTGCGTTTCTTTGCATTTGGCACTTTTGCAAAAAAGCAAAATCTTTGTTGGAATTCGCCATCGCAAAAAAAGCAAAATTTCAACTAGGGTAGTTCATAAACATCAACGAAACAAACAGAGATAATGTTTAAATTGTCATTTGCTTGATTATAAAAAGATATAACTCATTACAGTTTTCCAAAAATAAGCCACGCAAAAAAATTGAAAATAAAAAAAACCCAAATTATATACATTTCATTTATTGTCGCAGCGACGTATATTATCGACTCACTCCGAAAGTCATCTGAATTTTTAACAACGGATGCACATATTGCATCATACAAAAGGCAATTGGTATATTTACTTACATCAATCAGGTGAATGTTACTACAAACGGCTGACACAAGTGTAATCATCATGTCACTTTTACCCATGTCATATAATTGTTGTTCGTCAAATGGATAATCAGTCTCTGTGTAACTCCTTACAATTGCTGCACCTGCTTCACTTGGACCAACATTGTTTACAGCAAACGCTGGATCAGCCTTAAATATTTACAACAAGCTGGAAATAATCCGGAGCATATCCATTTTGCGAATCATATAAACTCGCGAAAAGACCGTATCATTCGTCACATTCCATATATTTGATAAGGCGTAAGCATTCGATACATTTCTTTACTTTGGCGACTTATAAGCGTGTGAACAGTCAGCACATTTTTTAAACGTTAATTTGAATTGCCAAATACGCTTTGTCAGAGGTAAAAATCTGATTTGTCACAGCATCGCTAAATCTGAACAAATTCGTTAAAAAATTGAATGAAATACGTGACAAACATAACTGAAATAGGTAAATGAATACCATAAGATATAATCTGTTGTGTGATTTATATTCTTAAACAAGTCTCTGCTAACAGTCAATCAAGTGATATGAACGACGGCATAAAGTTATGGCTATCAGCAGTAAAAAGCTTACTTTTAAAGTGCAGCTTGAGCAAAATATGCAAAGCATGCCTTTTAAAAATGTTGTCGATTCATAATATAATTCTACGAGAAGTAACATATGAATCCTTGGTACAAAATGTGCAAAGTTCTTGTAACTATTAAAATAAAAGTCTTTAGTAAGACCCTGCCGTAAGTCTGTCAAATTCTCGTATGCAACACACAGCTTGCATTGTATTAACATCGCCTGGCTACGATCCATAATACTAATGATTCTGTGTTATTATAACCGATGGAAATAGATACCAACAACCACAATAAGCAGTTGTATAGGAAGCATGCAATAATCTCTTTGACTTTTAAAATACTTCACAAATTTTATTAAAATAGAAATAATTCATTAAATTTTTAGCGGCCATGATTTCCAGATATATCTATGAAATACATATCCTAATTATTCTAAAAACAGACACTTTTATCAAATGCTTAGAAAAAACATAGTAACAGACATTATTTATTTCAACCAACTAAAAGTTTTATAGAATCCGAACAACCATACATTATTTCATTACATGTCAAAAGTTGTTAAAACGAATTTGTATTCTTTTTTGATAAAATGTTTAATTAAACGCGAAAATATTTCTTCTATTTGCAGCAGCCGTATTTATATAGATCGAATACTTATGACACGCTTATTTAAAACAAATTATAGTTTGAACTTTAATCACTATATAGATGAAACAAACATATCCATGAAAATCAACGTTACAAATGTGCAATATTATAAGCAAACATATAACAGGGCTAAACTAACTCACAGTTATCTGAAGAACCTGTTCGTGGTAGTTATTGAAGATATCTGTCACACGTATTACAAGCTCTGTTTGGTAATTATTGTTCGGATCACCAACTTTCAATATAACGAATGACTTCTTGGAGCCTTATGAAATTTTAGAGAAAAAAGACAGAATTGGCAGAATATGTATTTCTAAATATTTGCTGTATTACTCATATACATGAAAGAATCGCCTGTGTCTGAAGCAATTCAACCAACGACACCTCAGTGCTCAGCTTGAAGCCACTAAATATGAAATTAATCGTACAGGCAATCATAAGATATAGTTCATGATAGTATATGATCAGTCTCAATAAAACTGTGTCTTCAACATTTTTCAACGTTTTTCCGTTCGTTAGATTTTGATTTAAACATATCTTATTGCCAAAAAAGAAACATATACATACATATAAAGACGGTTACAATACAACAGTATAACACATTTGGAATATGGTTTGACCCACAAGTTCTGTCAACATTAGCAATGAGTCGTCCCTAATACAGTGAGTTACAAGAACATATTTTACAAGAATGAGTTTCGTTAGGTAATAACTTTTTTATTGTGAGATCAGTTGTAACCAATTACGAATCCCCTAGGCAAAGAACCAGCAAACCCTTGATAATAAATACGATGACATTTCTATTGACCTAAGCGGTCGGACTGAGACGTTCCGTGGGTTGATATGGACATTCCGAAATGCTGCATTAAATAATTATTAGAAATGCTAAAAAATATTGTAATCTCCTGAATATTATCTATATACTTTTATTGCTAATAGTAAAACTGTTTTCAAAGTCACAACATTTTTTACATAATAACAGAAAATAAGTTTGATTTTACGTGTTTGTAGAATGGGCTCGTTTTCTACTTTAGCTCCAATGGTAATCTGTCTCACAGTGAAAAATAAAATTGGACTATCCTCTGTTACTTTTGTTATTGCATCAGTTTTTATCCACGACTCACAGGCAAAAGTCAGCCATTCACGAGCAGACGTAACTGAAAAAATTAAATACACACTTTTATGAGAAATTATGTTGACTTTCACCATGTTCACAGAAAAAAAATGAAAAAAAATCGTAAAATCTTATTTTTCATTTACAACAAGATTAAGTAACAAAAAAGATTTGATAGTAATTTGATATGTTCAATATAAACACATTAATTACAATTCGCCGGGCAGCTTGGGAATATTTGACATATTTTCTCAATATCCTGTTCGATACAAAAACCAAATGAGAGTAAAAATGACCAAGAGCAAGTGAAAAATCTTATCTTAAAATAAATAGTAGATACAGAAAATGAAAAAAATTGACGGACCTATCTGAGTTGTTTCAAGATGGCATATTTTAAAGAAGAGTGTTAACATTGCCGTAAAATGATTGTCACCAACCAATTGTTTTGCCGGCATCAAGTTGGCATGTTCCACCAGAAGGAACAAAGTTCACTGTCTTTACCAATTGTGCTGTGGATGGAGAATGTTTCAGACTGTAAACAATCACTGTGATTTGGTATGTATTCCCCTGGACAAGCGAGCCATTCTGAATGCTTAACGAAGATGTTTGAAGACCTAAAAAATCAATTGAGTTGACCAAGTTAGATCCATACTATATTCTTACCAAGCTAAATAATCTTTTGTATGAGAATAATTATGTTAACTTTATTGATAGACTGCGTAGCTGTCAGTTTACTTAGTTTTAAAACGTGCTCATTTTTACTAAGAATAATTTAGCCTTTTATGCATTTGAATTTAACAACATACTTTTATATAACAGAAGCATTTCAGAATATTTACCATTCTGATGGCACAATGACCGATTTAAGTAAGTTATGATAAGGTCACACATTGAAAACAATTTCATCACGATCACATAATTCTTTTATTTCTTTTATTGTCCTGTTATTTTATTCTTTAATCTTTTTATTTTTAAATATTGATTTTATCCCAAAACATGACATTTTAACGTCCAAGTCTATTCATTTATTACCTCTGGTTCCTGAGGAAGGTATTATCAACTGAAATTGTGAACAGTGGGTTGACTACCTCTGCATTGTTATAGTTTGTTTACTTTCTCATTCGGATTTTAAATTTGAATTTACCATTATCTCATTTTATAAATATTTATTTATTTTTGTTTATTAGCTGTTTTGTTTGTTTTATTTTGTATTTTTAATAAGTTTTGCTTTTTTGTTTTTTTATTATTATTTTGTCTTTATATTCACAAAAAAGCTAATACCTGTTTCAGTTACAATAGGCAGCAAAGGAGTTGAAAATGTAGCCAATGTGGTGTTCCATACTAAGACGGACCAGGCGTATGTAAAATTCGTTGTATCTATCCCAGCTGGAATACTCAGATCTAGCTCAAGTCTATCGTAGTAAAATAGCCTGTCTCGTCCAACATGACAATTATATATACAACTGAAAACAAATAAAATACTGGCTTAGTTGATCATTATTTCTATTAGAAAATAAGTATGATTACTATTTTCCTTAAACTTAATTTGTTCAATGATTGCTATATCAAAGATTTTCAAATTAAACAAATAATAAGAAATTAACTATAAACGAAGCAGCAAGGACTATAAATTGGGCAACAAGACTACATTTGTATACTCGGTACTTTGCAGTCACCACTTCAATCATACAGAGTCGTCATTTTAACAATTGAGCATCTAATCAGACAGACTATCAGACTGCCAAAACTTCACAGATGTTCTATCTGGTTGTTTTGTTTCTTAAATTCAGGATTTACATTGGCCAGTGTACTGTATGCGGCTGTTTCTTACCAATTTGAGATCAGGGTTGATCTTACAGATTTTTTTTTAACTTTTGACCCAAAATTTAAAAAAAACAGTAGTTGTACAGTATACATACTCTATTGAAATTGGCAAAATATTGCTCATCAGCTTCACAATTTGCATCGCTGACGCCATTCTACCTCCGCGTGATAGAGAAAACACTGCCATACAGTACGAAAGTGAAGGAAACAAGGAAGTTTCAACCTTCAGTACATACTCTGTTCCATTTTGTATTTCATAGATTTTATGAGGTGCTACAGTTTGTGAAGGCAATGCTATCATAGGAAAACCTGTTAAGATTGTGTTCAAAGAATCTGGTGGTAATGAAGAGAAAACAACAAACGACCAGGCAGCCTGCAAAGGTTCAAGCACTTTTGATTCATTCAAAGGATCGTATGATTTGTTCCCATATATATGGAGCTCATTTCCAAATGGAATCTCTAGATACTCGCCGCCTGAAATATACGCAACAAGCTCAGGATCAACCACTTTCATTACGAACAAATCTTCTGTCCACTCATGATTGCTTACTGAAGGGAATTTAACCTCTAATGCCACGATATAAAGTCCGTTTTCCAGCGTTCCCCTTGGCAATTTTAAAACAGACGAATCGGGTTGTGTAAAATTTACAAACGGAACAAAGAGCTCCTGAGTTTCATTAACATAAGTAATCCTCCAGTTTATGACTGGTGAAGTACAGACATCACTGGTGATTTCCATGTAACTGTCGATCTGAAGATAGACAAAATATATTGAAGTAAATGAAGTATTGAAAAATCAAGACAATACCATATAACAGACTGGATGTTTTATTTTTATAAATTTGTTTTACAATTTAACAATATTTTATATACTGAAAATGAAGTAACACCTTCGTGTTATTTAGACTGGAGCATTGTGCTACACAAGGTAAAACAGTTTAAAAATAATTTTATAGTGGCCACTATGATTTATGTGTCACCTTGAATTAAAACAGTTTTGCATGACTATTCAATAGCTCATGTATCTAATAGGCAAATATTATTCGTTATTTGCCGGTAACGTTCAATTAAAAAGAGCGGAACATTCATCTTACAGTTAAGACATTATGTTTTGCTAATCATAATTATTGTTTTTCATAATTGATAACTGCCAAATCGGCATTACGGTAGTAAATTTGTCATATTAGTTTGCCTTGAAACCAAACAGATAATAAGCATAGTGTCGCTTCATTTGAGTATAAGAAAGTTCTGTAGAAAAGGTCACCTCGCAAATTTTAAATCTTTGATAAAAAATAGGATGCTCATTTTGAGCAATACTCCGAAAAGAAGAATTTGAAAAAATAAAACAAACAAAGAAGTCTTACACAACTGAAATATAATATTGGGTGCATTCTAGGGCAACCATTTAACACTTATCAGCCGCTGCCGCATTAAAATTATGAAATATTACTAATCAACTCTTAGCATTTACACTGTGTAATGTTCTAATTGAAATTATAATTAAATCGATTTTTAATTCAATCTCGTTTCTCTTTCCAGAGTCCATGAAAACCCATTCAAGTTTATACTGTACCTCATATAGCCTCGTTCAAATTAATATGAGTCCACAATACAAAAACTACCTATATCAAATGCATATTGTACATTCCCACTAGACACGTTCAAAAAGATCATACTGAATTCGTTTTGTTCTTGAAGTAACAAAGTTTTAACAAAATGACAATAAATAATGGTAAAAAAAAGAGATCATTTAACATTGTAAAAAACAATACTATCTGTATTGGACTCGTACACAGCTGCTGCAAAACTTATATCAGACTCGGCTAGCGTCTCGTCCAATAAAGCTAAATATTATAATCAACAGTGTATGACAACCTTTACAACTTCCGTGTAAATAGGGAATCATTAAAGAGCAATGTTAATAGTTACTATAAATACAAATTATATTCTCAGTCTGAAAAAAAGTTTAATCAGCTTTGCCTTGTTTTATTTTATTTATTCATTTATGCTATTTGAATTATCTATTTTTTTATAATTTCTGTGTCTGATTTTAAGTCTGTAGTGTACTTAATTAAAACTGTCAGTCATTACTTCTACTATAACTACCAGACCTGAATCGAATCTGTTGATAGGTAAAACAATGGTTTGTCAAACACTCTGTTGCTGTTGTCAAAGAAATCAGCATCTCTGAAACATTGGGAATATCGCACAGGACAGATCGTCTCAACTTTTTTATTGTGATCGTCCTTGCATTTCATCGACACGCTGTATATTCCAAACTAACATGAAAGAAAAAATAAAATGAATTTACAAACATGGCTACAGAATTGCATGTAAAGATGCGCGTAAGCATTGATTTAATTTGTCTGGTCTTTGACTTAAAGTACATGTATACAGCGATCATGTCAATATTTCATAAAAACAGTGAATATACAGATTTGTTCAAGGATCATTATAAAACATTTCATCCAGCTGAATATGTGGAAATGGTATTCAAATGTTTTAACCACATAAGTTCTTCACCAGGGAACTACTGACTTTCCGATTTGTATTATCAAATCGGCGTATTCCCCCATTCTAAAACTTTTATTTATTTTAAGTTTATTCTCAAGCTGACCTGACTTTGATCATAAAATGTACGGAAAGTGCAGAAATATAAGCTCTGGAATATGTTGTACTTTTATAACATACTAATTTCTTTACGCTTTTATATACTAGCTCACTATAGGAACGCCGTATTGCATTGTAATTGATAATACAAGTAAAGATACACTTATTTTTTCAGAAATTCACCCAAATTACAGTAGTTAGAATGAATAATTATCAATTGATAATAATGGTTTTAACCATTTTTTTACCTTCTGAGTTTGTCTATCGAAGTTGCCCTACTTCAAATTTGAAAAAAGAGTTTCAATATCAAGAAACAAAACATTGAGTTACCAATAGTATAAAGCCTGGTTCGACTGCTTGTATTTGCAGTCCGACCTAGCTGTATAACTTGCAAAAAGCTGGTCTAGGGTAAACTCGGGGGCAAATGAGCAACCCCAGTCTGATGACAAGCATTAACAAGTGAAACAAACAAAAAAGTTCACAACGTGCGATGTTGATAGAACACGACGTTCTCTCACCTCGGTGTATTGATGGTCAATTGTTTTAGGGTTCTTATTTATTTGAACTTCTTCTTCGTCAGGTTCCTCATCTCCCCAGGAAATTGTACATTTATGATCGTCATTTTTAGTTACATTTCCAGGTAGAGATATACTAAGAGACAGTTCACCAGGTTTGTCGGGGTCTGCTACAGACAAAACCATAGCATAGTCGTAACATATGTACCCTGCAAAATACATTGTTTTTTTTTTTCAAGAAATCATTAAACATTAAAGGGACCTCATAGCATTGCACGTTCAAACCAATTGTTGACGGATGAGTTGAAGGTCATTGAGAGCTTATGTTATTATATGAAACCTCATAAACATTAAACAGACCGAATTCTTGGGTTGAGGACCGTATATATTTGAAGCTGATTTTGGGGTCACTGTTTTGCTAAAAAGCCCTATGTATTGTCTACTATTTCTAAATAAACAAACTAAATACACAATTAAAGCTCAGCTCAACACTTTGCTTTAATAACTATTATGTAGGCTTTAAACATTTTACGAAGTCAAATAAACAGATACCGCTCAATCGATCAGTATTCATTTTTGTTGGACCGTTGATGGCATCCTGACAAAAAGGATCACTGACATTTATATAATGAAAGACAATACAGATTGATTTAATGGTATGCTACAAGAATATTTCACCAATAGTAGAGTCGTGAAAGCGTCGAAATGTGTCAAACCTGACTGAATACTTTTACCGTCGGTTTGGAATCAGAAGGCACCGTGCTAGCATATTGTAAACTTATTAAAATAAAACTTACTATCAATTATGATTGACGTTTCGGGGACGTCCAAGAGCGTCTGTCCAGGTATATACAGAATTTCTAACACTCCGCCATTCTGCGTCTGTGTAATCGAATGCTTTATATCAAAAGTTCCGTCTCCTTTAAAAAATTACAAGCACTGATGTAAAACGCAACAAACACTTATTGAATAGAAGATATTAATATATATTAAAAAGAAAATGTTGTTGTTGTTCGTTTTTACCTTCTATTGCCTTTTCCGTAACATTTTTGTATCGTAATCCCTTTTTAATTTACATCATGATTATTTTATCTGTGTTTATATCATGATCTCTCAAATTTTAAATCTTGATCTTTATCTGTTTGAATATCATGATCTTTATCTATGTTTATATCATCTTTAATATCATGAAATCGTAATTTCTAACTGTTTTCTATTATGACCTCTGTTTGTTATCATAATCACTCTAACTGTTTTTTTTATCATGATTCTCTTTCTTTTTATATATAAGTTCTATACTTCATATCATAATTTCTATCAGCTTAATCATGATTTCTATCATAATCTCTATCTATTCAATATTTTAGTATCTAATAGCATAGCACTGTGGACATGTATGACGCTATATTTTGAAAATTGTCCTCTCGTGTGTATGATATTCAGTTTATTAAGTATATATTTGTTAAATGTGTTTGTAATTATTTCTTAATAAACTGTGAGACTTCGAAACTATTTCAAATAAATCATAGTGAACTATATACTCGTATATAAAAAGACACAACTTACCATTTAGAACTTCAAAGGGGTATCCGATTGCTTAGCGTAAAACATAAATAACAAAGAAGCAATTAGAGTAGGTAAATGAGAAATATAGAACTATATAGAAATATACAATACAATTGTTGAGAAAACAATATTATTTCCTTCACAGTATATGAATATATTATCAAGTGACATAATAATGTTAAATATTTAAGTTATTTTGAATGATAAAGTTGAAAACAAACTTAATTCATATTAATTTCTTAAGATATAGCTAGATGAAAACACTGTAATTTCATAGTTAGGTTTTTGAAGAATATCCACCAGTTAAATGTCATGTTTAAAATTCGCCAGACATTGTAGGTACTTTTAAATGAAAGGAAAGTTAAATTTATAACGGACAATCCATGATGCGTATGCAACTTTTGTAATTACGCAGTATCTTAGAATTTCTGTATTTTATACTACGACACAATTAAGAAAGAACAGCATAAACTGCTTGTTTTCATATAATTACATACATTTGTTTACAACAGTGACTAAAACCCCAATAAGAAATGTTGATTCCGTCACAGACCGCATTTCTGAAAAGAAAAAAATCGGGGAAAAAAATGCAAATGCAAACGTCGTTATGTAATGTGAAAGCAATTAAACATTACAATAGAAATATCCATGACACCATTAATTACATTGCTTAGTTGATGAACGAAAGTCATTTACTAGGTTATGTTTATCTTATGTCATTTACTCGGTTATGTTTATCTTATGTCATTTACTCGGTTATGTTTATCTTATGTCATTTACTCGGTTATGTTTATCTTATGTCATTTACTCGGTTATGTTTATCTTATATCATTTACTCGGTTATGTTTATCTTATGTCATTTACTCGGTTATGTTTATCTTATGTCATTTACTCGGTAATGTTTATCTTATGTCATTTACTCGGTTATGTTTATGTTATGTCTTAATTACTCGGTTATGTTTATCTTATGTCATTTACTCGGTAATGTTTATCTTATGTCATTTACTCGGTTATGTTTATCTTATGTCATTTACTCGGTAATGTTTATCTTATGTCATTTACTCGGTTATGTTTATGTTATGTCTTAATTACTCGGTTATGTTTATCTTATGTCATTTACTCGGTTATGTTTATGTTATGTCTTAATTACTCGGTTATGTTTATCTTATGTCTTAACGGAGACACACCTTGTCCTCTTTTAAAAATAAAAAAGGGTTACCAAAAGCCACAATGCAAACGTCGTTTGTCAATGTTACCATTTAACAAATAGAAATATCATTGACAATTAATTAATCAGCTATTGAATGAACAAACATTTAGCTTTTTACTTAATTACATTATTTCCATAAACCAAATCAAAGGCGACAAGTAAATGGTGCATAAAAAATGTGATTTAAAATACTAGTAATTATATTCATTTAATGTTTAGAGAACTGCAGGAAATTTGTTGCGTGTATATGACATTACTAGCATCATTTATATTTCATGTACGATCCATGTAATCCGATACGGATGAACACAATGCATTTCAGTTTGAATGGGTTTTTTTTATTCCACATTATCATAGAATTCATTTCAGCGTAATTTTTATCATGTATCCCATGAAAACCGATATTGAATATTAAATTGCTGCAACCATTAAAATCCTTTTCAAAACGATTTTGTTATGTTTACTGTGTTGTACAAAGGGAATATAATCATGCAGAATTAATAGGAACAAAAGATCTTTTGAACTTATAAGTTGGCTATACAACCTCTCTGTCTAAATTATTCTGCTTGCGTAATCTGACTGAATTTGTTCAACTTGCTTAAAATATATCATGTTTGAAGATTGATTGCACCTGTCAAATCAATTTGCCAGTATCAGTTCAATCTGCATGATTTTCTTGCACTTTTATGGCAGAAAATTATGACATAATTTTTCTGACCCAGTAATACTAAGCAAACGTGCTTTAGTGCGAACTTCTACATGTTTTATCGTATCACCGTATGAATGATGTTTGAATAATAAAACGTTGCGAATTGGCAGTTGCATTTTTTTAAAGATTGATAAAGCAAGGTTTATCTCACATTCAGATATTGCGGAAATAACGCGAACTTCAATTTTGTTATTTGAGAGGCATGGCCATTACTCCAAGTTCTAAAAAACAAGCAACAATTTTTATTTTTGTTTTAAGTTATTATCTTACTCGAGAAGCTGGGACATGCAACCTCATATATTAATATAAATTATACAATTATTGACTAGTGTGCCATTGAATATGATGTGATATTCACCGGCAGATGACATATTGACCGAGACAATAGCCGAGGTCAATATGACTTTCTGCCGGTGAATATCACATCATATTTAATGGCACACTAGTCAATAATCGTTTTATTATATGAATAAGATGTAAGAATTTTAAAAAAAATCACAGATAGAACAAGTTTATACATGTACATCTTTCGCCTGTTTCGTTGAAGCGCGGGAAAAAGGCGCACGTGTCAGGCGTGCAACAAATACGCGAACGCCGGGCATACAAACATTATACTCATCCTTGCGGTGTTACCTTTAACTATAATAGTAGGTAATAATATTTAAATCGAGAAATATGTCATAATGAACAAAACGCAACACGCGTAATTAACAGTTTATGATATATGGTGATTAATATGAGTCTCAATCTATTTTTAGACTGGGAAAATCCAATTCTGCTAGTGAATATGATACTTCACCCAATGAATATGATTGTCGAATACTGTTTGGACCAATAGGATTGCAACTATATTTAGATCATATAATAAAAGATTGTATCTTAAATACGCATTTGATATTAATTTCTCAACTTTAAAAAATAAAATATATTCATTTGCTGTTTAATTTTTTTTGCTTCATCAAAATGCAAGTTAACCGGTTTATAAAAATGTTATGTATAATGGTATATACTCTTTCGGAAGAAGCTACTTGAAGTTTAGAGCTGACCACAGGCAAAACTTTATGTTGTGCAACTCGACGGTAATTAACACTACCATACGAAAGTATATATTCACATGGATGATATCATAATATATCTATTATGTAGTACCTGTAGGATGCAAATGCCAGAGTTATGCAAACCAACTGATCGACCAATTGCTAACGAGCGTGAACAAAGTATTTTAAACATTTTCACCAAAAACTGCAAGGCATTACAATTTCTTATGGACCATACACTGCTTTTCAGGGAATGGCTCGAAGGTGTCACATGGAAGATTCCATAATAACCGCCGTATGAACACATATGTGGCTTTCCCTAAATTCAAAATTTCACCATTTTCGTGTTTAAATTATAAGCCGGTGCTAGGGGTCGTTGACGGTTACTTGCACTTTCCAGTATTGTCAATCAAACCAAGCCTAAACTAATCGTTTTGTTCGTTCTTTAGGGAAAACGTTTTTCTCTATTTCATGTAACATTTAGACTTGAAATAAATAATACGTTATTTCTTTTGATATGTCAAAGAAGTCATCCGATGCACTAAATAATAAAGGTATTAACACATATTTTACGATAAATATATGAATATTTAGCAATTTAGAAAGTTTATAATTGGAAAACTAAATATATTCAATGATACAATATTGAATGGTTTTTAGACATAATTACATAAGTTGTGCAGGTTAAAGGGCGGATCTTTAGTCAGTATATTTTGGTTTAAATAATAATTACTCATTGGATCTAAAATGAACAAAATATGAGCCGTGTCACGAAAAAATCAACATAATGGGTTTGCGATCAGCATGGATCCAGACCAGTCTGCGCGTCGGCGCAGTCTGATCAGGATCCATGATGTTCGCTATCAGTTTTGCTACTTGTAATAGGGTTGGCAAGTGAACAGCATTGATCTGGATCCATGCTGGTCGCAAACGCACTATGTTGGTTTTGTCGTAACACGACACATATCAAGAAACAACAACGTTTATGAGAAAAAAGACTTTCGTTAATTCACAGACGAGACTCCTTATGTGTGTGTTTGCTTTTTACTTCAGTTTTGTGGATTAAAAATCATTATGTTTATAACTTCTAATGTGCGCAATATGTATTTATTTACGTTTGTATTTATTTACAAATATATTTGAAAATTACATCTGATATATGTAAAACTAAGATAAATATTCAACAGAAAAAACAATTTTATTTAATATTCTGTCCAAATTGTCATATTTATTATTAATATTATTGATATTGTCACTTTTCACATAAAGATCCTTTTTCTCACAACTCTAATTCTTAATCATATTTTAAAATAAAATTATTAAAATGAGCCAGCGATTTTATTTCAAATATGGCTTATACTTATTTTAAAATCAAACACTTTCAAAAGTATGATAAATACCTTTTAAAGTTGTAAATGCTTTGGCTTTTAAAATCCTCCACTGCCTTTCTCCCTGTCGTGAGTAATATACGCCTATTAATATTGTTTTTCAAAAGTCAGTGACAAAGTTTCGATAACAATTCAATTGTTAAAGTAAAACGGCCGTTTTACGAACGTGTACGCATGCGCATGAATATTTGCATTTTTCAAAATGATTGGCATTTATGATTCCATGTCTATGAATTTATCAAACCTAACAGCCTGGAAAGAGATTATTTCTGCGGTACGCCAAAGGTATGCAATGCCTAGAAATATTGCTCTACCATCCGATAGCTTTTACCCTTATAAAGTATTTAAAAGTTTTTATTGCTTTATTGCATTGACTAAAATATGCGCTATACATAGTTTTAATATCTGTGATATTTGAGCTTTTC
Source organism: Ruditapes philippinarum (assembly GCF_026571515.1). Taxonomy (NCBI): domain Eukaryota; kingdom Metazoa; phylum Mollusca; class Bivalvia; order Venerida; family Veneridae; genus Ruditapes; species Ruditapes philippinarum. The sequence goes on along the minus strand of NW_026858719.1, from coordinate 34,666 downwards.
AGTATAATAAGAAATTGATAGCGCTTTGTAATTGGAGAAGCCATTTGATGACATTTACCTTGAAAATAAACGATCACAATTATACAGTAGCTTTTGAAAACCGCATTATAATTATGGAACCACATGCCGAGATTCTGTTTGATAGTTACATTTTTTCGGCCACATGAATAAAAAAAACACACTAAAAGTAGTCGGATTTTTAACAGACGTCATTTTCTTTACATGCCATGGACAAACGATTACTTACAGACTGAAAATGACTTTTCTTCATCGCTTTACAATGCAATTGAAGTAGACGGTCGTTTATCGAATAATAGACTATTGATTTGTACATACATGTATGTGATTGCACGTATATCTGATTATTTAATGTGATTACCTGATACCTTATATAAATGTAATTTGGTATTTTTACTGTTTTCTGAAATTTTAAAAACGTCCACGTTCAAGAACTGTTGACCGGTCAATGGTTTTGACTGTTTCCCTCGCTGCTTGTGACGTCATAGAGAATTCCTTCTTTAAGCGTTAACATAATTGCAAAACTACTTTCTTGTTCCTTATTTTCTTTTGCAAGAACTGTTAAAACAGTTATTGTAATGTGTTAAAACAGTTATGATTTGGGACCAGGCAAACAGTTGTCCCTCGCTGTCGGGGATAGTGTTTAGAACTGTTGTCCTGGCCCTACGGCCTTGGGCAATAGTTCAAAACACTATCGCCTCCACTTAGGGTCAATAGTTTGACTATTTCCAAATCACATATGAAATAACTGTATACTGTTGTGCATATTTAGAAATAAACATTATAACACTTAATTACATAAATCAGCACCTCTCTGAATCTCACGGATCGATTTTTGTTGTTGTTGTTGTTGTTGTCGTCGTTGTTGTTGATTTTCAGTTGTTGATCTTCAGAGGAAGCAGACATGAAGTATTTAATATTGAATGCAATGAGCTTAAATCTTAATTAGTTAAAAATATAAGCACAATATACCTTAGTTATACGTATTACTTAAGTTGAAATAATAAAAATAATCTATGTTTTTTTATATATGTTTCCATAAATTATACTTATCTAAAATGGTTCTCCTTATTTTGAGTGAATTACATATATCTTTATCTCTTGTATTTTTGTGTATTTTAGCTCCGTTTTTCGAAGAAAACGAAAACAGCGGACGTATTGTCATTACCCAGAAGTCGGCATCGAGTTTGGTTAACCTTTTTGGTAAAATTAATGTTTATGGACATTAATATACATGTAGCAGCTATAACAATGAGTTTTATATCTTGATTCATCTTGGTGAGACCTACATATCACAACAACTTTAAGGTCATAAATTCAAAGGTGTCAATGTGACCTGTCAAATGTTAAGGTCCATTGTCTCAGAAACTACCAAAGCGCATGATTTCAAACTTTTTTACTCTTTTTACTTAGTCTTAATAATTACCAACATGTGATGCATTCATTACAAGGCACGATTGTCGTAACGTTATATTTATTAAAGTTTTACTATATTTTGGAGTGACTTGGTTCTCCATATTATATTGAATTTCTTTTGTTATTTGATTAAACAATCATTGCATATAGTTACTTTGAACTTGTAACACTTGTATGTGATCAAGGACAGATAATGCTGCCAAGAAGTTTTTTTTCAGAATTATGCCCAATTTTAACTGTGCTTTAGTTTGTGGCCTATACTATACGATCAGGTTGCGCGCTGCTAATCGGACAATTTTTGTTTTCTTGATTTAATCCTAGCATGAATCTATTATTATTCATAGTTCAGTTATAATAATATAATATTATTTCCAAGATGTTTCTTGTAAAAGGTCAACATAAAAGATTTCAAAGCTTAAAATATTATAATCTCATCCTTTTTTACCCCTTTTTAAACAATGAGGAATGTGTCCATTTTGGCCACTGACCCACATTTTATTGAAATTTACACTTAAATACGAAGTGAGTTCTTGTTTTAGTAAATTGATTTGTATTAATATATTCAGAAAAAGTGTACATTTTGTAGACAAAGTCAACATTTAGAACATTAAATGTTTATAAAGACAGATCTTGACAACCATACAATTTAACATTTTAAAAAATTAAGCCTAAGTCTGGATTGAAATTTTATTAACTGTTTATGAAAAAATATTCTGTTCTATTAATCTAATTTGCTCGTTGAATGTTAAAATTTGTTAAATATTTTATAAAGGATTGATAACTGGTATGGTAAATAATACCGACCAAACAAAGCATAAATATTGATTAATTGTTTGTGTTAACATTGCTTCAGCAATTCAATATGATTTCATCGTCATCATAGTAAAGTTGTTAAATAAAACATGCGTTTGTCGCTACATTAATCATCACATAAGCAACTGAATAATCAGAAGTAAAATTTGTTTAACTTTGCACTCTCCAAAATGTATAATTTGCTGCTTAGAGACTGTTATGATAAAAACTTTGTCGATGTCCGTTTTTGACATTGTCGATATCTGTTGATGACTCCGTCGATGTCTATTGTTGACATTGTCAATGTCTGTTGTTGACTTTGTCGATGTCTGTTGATGACTTCGTCGATGTCTGTTGTTGACTTTGTCGATGTCTATTGTTGACTTTGTCGATGTCTGTTGATGACTTCGTCGATGTCCATTGTTGATTTTGTCGATGTCCATTGTTGACTTTGTCGATGTCTGTTGATGACTTCGTCGATGTCTGTTGTTGACTTTGTCGATGTCTGTTGTTGACTTTGTCGATGTCTGTTGTTGACTTTGTCGATGTCTGTTGTTGACTTTGTCGATGTCTGTTGTTGACTTTGTCGATGTCTATTGTTGACTTTGTCGATGTCTGTTGTTGACTTTGTCGATGTCTATTGTTGACTTTGTCGATGTCTGTTGTTGACTTTGTCGATGTCTGTTGTTGACTTTGTCGATGTCTGTTGTTGATTTTGTCGATGTCTGTTTTTGATTTTATCGATGTCTGTTTATCGTTTTTTGACGTTGTCAATGTCTTATTGTAACTTCGATGATGTCTTTCGTTTACTTTGTCGATATTTGTTGGTGACATAATTTATATCAGTTTTTGATTTTGTCAATGTCTGCTGTAGTTTTTGTCGATATCATTTTTCATTTAGTCGATTTCAGCTGTTTACTTTGTCAAGGTCATTTTTAGACATTGCCGTTATTCGTTGCTGACTTTGAACTATTTGTCTTCATCGCTGTGTTGAACTTCTAACGATAGTCGTTGGCTTTGCTGATGTTTGGACGAAATCCATCTTTGTACGGAATGTTTGTAGTTCTACTAAAGTCAACTTGTTCTGACTAAATTTTATAAATGCTTTGCAAATATATACATTTTTGTATATATTTCTTAATGATCCTGAGTAATAAATTGCACATTTTCTTTAAAAAAAAGATCATTTTACTTAAATTTCACATTGACCTTTTGATTCAAAAATGCATTTGACAATATTATGCATTTACAGACCCAGATATATTGACCTTTTGACCTGAAAATGGTATGACATGTAACGCTCATTACGACGATCTCCGTACAATATGTCAATCTAATAACTTTTGAATTAAAAGATAATAAATGATAATAAACGAAATTTAAAATCCTAGCTTATTTTACCCAACCATATAACAAAAAATAATCCGACTCAATTAAATGCCAACCTGATCAATTTCTTTTATAAAAAAATAATGTCATCATACAAAAACGTGACACAATTAAAGCAAACACTCTATTTACTCAACTTATAGCTTACCCGACTAAACTTTAATGCCAGGTTGACTCAACTAATTGTTAACTAACCAAATATATCAATCTCTTTTAACATTTTCATAAGCGAGTGAAAGATAAATCTTCGTTTATATTTCTCACAGACATAGAATGTCTCAACATCCAAAGAATTCATCATGACTTTTATTTATTTATTGTTGTTTTATTATTATCATTATCATAATCATTATCATCATTATTAATTTATTTATTCATTTCTTTGTTTATTTATTTATTTATTTTCTATTTATTTTTTTATTTTTTTCTTTCTTTAATTATTTTATTTTTTTATTTTTTTCTTTCTTTAATTATTTTTTTTTTTTTTTTTTTTTTTTTTTTTTTTTTTTTTTTTTTTTAGTGTTTTTATTTTTTGGTTGTTTTTCTTTGTTAGTGTTTTTATTGTTGTCTTTATTAAGCTTATCTTTCTTTCTTTCTTTTCTTTCTTTTTTCATTCTTTCTTTCTTTCTTATTTTCTTTCCTATCGGAATGATGACCTGAAGAGTTTTTTTTAAAAATATCTCATATAAAAGATCTCATTTTTAAATGTACCTGAAATTACCCATGCATTCATTTTTATACTGATCATAGTTGGGTTGAAATTATTTAAATCGTATGATTGTCATTGTCAAACAACATGTATAATTCAAAACGTTATCTGATAATTGCTCACTGGCTGCCATTTATAATATTCAGTTTCCACTATTGTCGTATTCCCATGTGAAGTCCTTTACATTGAATAAACAAATAGTTTATTAGAAAATTGCGTTAAATATTTAACATGTTAGGCTTAACGTTCGTCTTTGAAAAAAGGTATGTAATTGAATCAGACCTCCCTTGGCGGCTTAGATATTTTAAAACTCAATTAAAATCTATTGAAGATGGAAGTAAAGGGAAAAATGAAAAGAGATTAAACTCCTGTCATTTTCACTCCATTTGTCATTTTATGTCAACATTGTATTTTATTACATAATATGATAACCAGCTATGTGGAAACGAACGAAAGAAAGAGTTGTAAAGTTGAGCTGAATAAGAATTGTATTTAAAAGATGGACTTTCATAATGGAGATTGACTAACAATTGATACTAAAAATGAGCCGCGTCAAGACAAAACCAACATAGTGCGTTTGCGCACCCGCGCAGTCTGATCAGGATCCATGCTGTTCGTTATCAGTTTCTCTACTTGTAATAGGGTTAGTAAGCGAACAGCATGGATCCTGATCAGACTGCGCGGATGCGCAGACTGTTTTGTGGCATGAACATTATAAAATTGATTATAATGCATGCACCCATCTTTTGATAAATTAACATCACTTATTAAATGCTACATAATACATTTGAACGAAATTATAACGTTTTCAGTTTGGTCTCGTAGATAATTGATAATTGATAAAGTATAAAACTGAACACGGTTCTAACAAAAATTTGAAATTATTTTTACTTTAACCTGTGATTTTTTGGATGGGCATTATGTCATTTTAATGTAAAACAGATCAAACAAGATGCTAAAATAAATTATTGATTGTTTGAAAGTATTTTTCCAAACGTCTAACATTTAATTTTTTCACCGACGGGCAATTCATGTCTCTGTAGCAACTTTTCTGTATCATATATAGTTTTGGGGACCTTTCTGTGGAAAATGTGTCAATGAGTTAATTCGTATACATACACATGCACCGTGCGTTAACTGGAGTGCAGGTATTAGTTATACCCGCACTCCAGAGCATACCGACTGATTTGCTCATTTCGCCTTGGGTTTACTTATTGGGACGGCAGATGGGGATAACGATAGATATACCATATTCAGATTATCATTGCATGTGTGTGAGCGTGTACATGCGCGCGTACGTGCGCGTGTATGTATATTTCAATGTATGTATGCTACATACATTAGTGTCTTTTCATCTGTTTTATATGACGAATTACGTTCACGTGAACGCAAAATAACAAGAAAGATATCCAAAGTAAATATTTAAAAAAATAAAGTTGCGTTAAAATTAATTACAAAATAACAAACTTCGATTTGATGTGTGTTTAATTCATACACATGAAGAAACAAGTGTCTACAAGTATTCAAAGCTACAGATTAAATGGAAAATTCATTAAATATTTAATTGTTTGTCGGAATGTTTTCAATGTACCTTGTTAAAATTCATGAGCACACTCTGAATATCAATATGGTCACGTAGTAAAAAATATTTCAGAGGAGTTCGAGGCTAAGTATTTTGAAAGCATTTGTTATCGTCTAGTGCGCAATATAATTAAATACGCTCATATCATGTTTTTCTCATTTTTCATTCAGATAAAATACGAAATCTAATGTCCGATTGTCAAATTCTATAACACGTGCATTGATATAAATTAAATTTTTTGATATAATATTTTACATTTTGTATTAATCATTTTAACTTAAAATGTAACGAAATTCATTTTACATCCATCAGGAGGTCGTGATTTTCAGTTTAATAGAAAATGAATAATCTAGACTGACAGTTGAAATTCATCGCAGAGTTGTACTAACCAGGTCAATTAAATGTTAAATGGTCTTCAATTCTTGCACATTTCTTTAATGATCTTCAAAGTACTGCGCACTATTTTACCCCTCAGACTGAGGGGTTACCAATAATGGTTGAGGCATCAGAACTGCAGCCACAGTTTATCTCTGCGTGATTGTAAGAGGCGACAAAATACGTTCGAATTATTGGAGTCTATGCATCTCTTAGCTCCAGCAGGTGTGGTGGTTTTGATCCATGGCGTTGCTTAAAGTGTGTAACACCCGAGGTAAGTCAAACTCACCTTTCCTGTTCCGGTGCCATTTGACCTAAATTGTGTTAGTGCGCGGTAAAACAAAACAAAACAAACAAACAAACAAACTGCGTACTGTTTCTTAGATCTGGAAAAGTCCAGTTTGCAGCTTTAATAATGTGCATTTCATCAATTCTCTGCTGTTATACCCCACTTAGCAATCTGATAGAAAATGTGGTAGTGTCCACTCACTAGGACATCTTTATTGGACTACTTACGTCATCAAAAAGTACATAATTTGTAGGCCCTCTGATATTTACGACATAAAAAAGGAGATAAATTTATATAAAACGATAAAGTAAGTTTAGGTTCTTTTACACACTCAGACACTTGAAATGTTTCATGGCATTGCTCAAGTAAAAATTTGGCGCCGTCTTTCGGTGAAATCTTTACAAAGCATAATTAGTGGAAAAGTAATGAGCACTTTATCCTCGGTAACCCAGGCTATTTACCGTACCTGTATACCACTATTATATTCTCTAAAAGCATATGTAGAAAAGGTAAGATATGAAACAAGCCTTCTTTGATACAAAAAGTTATCTAAAACCGGTTTACTCGCAAATGTCTACACATGATGCCATTGGTCCTATACTTAGTTCAATACAGACGCCGATATAAGAAAGAGCACAACAAAAAGAAAAGAACCACGTTTGCTAGTAGATGAAGATACATCGTCTGTGTCCATAAAACGTAAATTCTTTCGATACAACATTATATCTTTGCCACTTAATGACATGGTGAATGCTTCAACAAAGCCATTGTTAGATCTTGTGAAATTCACTTGGTACATAAGCACGATGTTTTCCCCTAAAACTCTCTCAATAGCATATTCCCATGGTTCAGTCATTCTAAACTGAAAGTCGTTCACCTTAGCTGTAGGAAGGAGCTCGCCTTTGATGCGATTCATTTCTAGCCAAAGGTATCTATCATCTTGGCCACGTTCCTTTACAGATAAAGTTATATCCGGAAGGAGCACGTTACCATATGTCCCTATAAAGTCATCAATTCTATCGTTCGTGAAGTTAATCGTCTCCGGACCAGAATATTTAGTGTTGTTGACCCAGGGGCTAGGATAAGAGCATGCTGTTTCAAAATCCAGCCACGGCGTCTGTCCGAGTAAAATGTCCGACGCATATGATAATATAGTTCTTAAAGCATAGCCCGGTGCTGCAACTGTTCCCGGACCATTAACATTAGCAAACACTCCAATCTGCTCATCCGGATACAGCCAGATTAAAGAAATGTATGAAAACAGTCCACCACTGTGCCAGATCCTTCGAAAATCTAAAGAAAAAGGTTTTGGTATATAATTATGTTTCTTACATGAAAAACAAATAATAGTGAAATGCATTTTAGTGAATTCCTGGCAGCGTTACATTGATGGTGAATCGATGCATTCTTGAACTGTTATTAATTAAAGCAATTTTAAGTCATTAATGAAGCAAACCTTTTATTACTTTAAACATATCAAGTTTTCTTTGTTGCGAATTTTTCCAAACAAAAATCTTTCTAATCAATATTTACTTTTGTTGTTCGCCTACTATAACCTCAATAGGGAGAGCAAAGGATTTGTATTCCAGTTGTTGCTGGTTCGATCCTCGATCGAGGCGCACTTTCTACGTGTCGTTTGATCTCGGACATTGAAACTTATAGATATTTGTCTTTCACCACTTATTTAGAAATTACGTGAGATTAGCTGTGTGAAGAAAATAGACATAACTGGTTAGCAATCCAGGTTAGGTGGACTGAATGTCGAGATATGTATGGCTTAAATGTTTTTAAAATCGACTTCAAGGCAAGACGAACAAACAACTTACCTCTGTATGATGATATAAACCAGCCGTACCCGTAGGCTTTCGTCAGATCATCTATTGGATACTTAGGTTTTGCTTGACTTACGAAAGCACCATCGTAACGAAAACTATTGTGTTCCTAGTAAAAGAGAAAGGGTCAAGAAATAATCGTAAAAGAAATTAACAACAGTTATCCGTTTGTAAGTTTTGTCAGATTTAAGTAGATATTTTGATAGAATAACATAGTGAATGTTTAAAAGCTTTCGCTCTTCTTTTAACAATCAATATTACACAGACTTTGAAAAATATAAAGAAACGAAAAGAAAAGAGAAAATTACAGAAGTAAAAAGAAAATACGCAATACAGCAACTATAGTAACAACAGTATTTATAGTGTCTCCAATAATTGTATCAATTTATTTTAAAATAAATCACCTGGAATGCCTCCTGTAAAAGATGATTTGCAATCAACTGATGACCGTCGTCGGTTGTACCATTTCTTAGGTTAAACCTCATCCATTGTGCCATGTCATTAGCACTTGACATTATTGCACCAGCCGGTTCTAATGGCGTCATCCTTTTTTATTACAACACCAATTAGACAATTCAATGTCAAGAAAATAAAAAGAAACATTATAATCATAGATGTTTTTCACATAGCAATTATTACTTCCCCTTGCCGCGATTTTGAGGCACATTCCCAATATGTTATATGCTTAAGATTAGATAAAAAAATTATTCATAATTATAAAATCATCATGAAAACTGATACAAAATACATATTGCTACTATAGTCAGTTTTGAACATTGTATGCACTTCAGCGGGCTGACGGATCGGTCACTATATCAGGGCGCGGAGCTTTAAGGTTCTCATTGATGTGTACCATTTCTTAAATAGCACGATAATGATATCGAAACCCTCATTATCACCTAAGAGTGCGGCATTTGGATTAAAGAGAGATGATAAACAATAATCACGCTCATCTGTTACTTATTTTTCATAATCCTCCCGCATCGAGGTGTCGAAGTTATAAAAATATAATTATGACTTTATACAAGAGAATATTACATATCATACAATAAAATTTGTATTTGTATGCTTATTTAAATACTTGTATATATCGTAATGTCCGTCTTTAAGCTGATCCCCTGGCATAATATACGGCTTGGCAACGTTATCTTCTAGGACATCCGTTGATGATAACAACACTTTGGATGACGTCATTCCAAGTGGTTCCAAAACGCGTGATGTAATCAAGTGCTCCCAGGACTCAATTCCAAGTAATTCTGTTATGTAACCAATCAGCATATACATCATATTATTGTAAATGAACGATTCCCGGAACTCTGTACTTTTCGGGATGTACTTTGTGCGCCTAAAAATACAAATCAGATACTGTAAAAAATTATAGAATGTAACAAAATACTCTGTTTTTATATTACATCATAATTATTGATATAAAGAAACATTGGTACCAGTGGCGTTTATTATTATCTCTTGCTTGGCAGTGTTAAATTAAGTGATTTAAGATTCAGATGACATAGTAAACACTTTCGGATACCAGCTATTTCATTATTACAAGAGCTATAAAGAGGCGTAACTCAAAATTGTTTAATTTTACCAAATTTTCAATGTAATAATACACGTGTGTATATCAAATAAATAATGTTTGGCACTTTTCAAATCTTACTTGCTAAGAAACTTTCTATCAGTACCCTCAGGGTATCCAGCAATAAATCCGTAGTCATTTACGCTAGACAACCCGGTTCTGTGAGCTAAGAGATCTGCAATAGTTGCTTCCCTTGTTACCTTTTCATCAATAAACTGAAGGTTCAAGCCTTTGATTTCATTCAACTTTGTGTTCCACGTATAGCTGTTATACAGAAAAAAAAAGATATTTGAATGTTGAACAATTATAAAGCAGATGCTTTTGGGCATGGATAAATATCACTATCGACCATGAACAAGCACAATCAAACGCAGTGGCAACTTTCTGTTTTGTGATTTTGACTACATGTTAATGTTTCCATTTGATCAATTTTATCTATTTTACTTTTTGGAGGAGCAAAACTACAATCATGGTAGATTTCAACAGTTTACGATAAATGAAAATCTTAATGATTCTGAATACGACAAAATTTTATAGATATCATCATATTTTTCTTGTTATGATATTTGATTGAAAATGGTATTTCGTTATGTCAGTATTAGTTTAGTTTATACCTATTTATTTTAGTTCGATTGTTTTGGAAGCTATAAGCTTATTGACACACTCTCGAATCCGTTTCTGGAACAATGAAAGTAAACTTTCATGTATTTTTATAGTCATATATATTACGCAGCGTAATAGAATATGAGACATTTCAGTATGATGATTAGTGAGATAAGTGAACTTGTTGCACTGCTACTGAATGTAAACATACATTTCAAAGAGATTGCAAAATGTAAGCAAAGTAGTATTTCTACTTCCATGAAAAATTGAAAAATACTAAATCATTATAACAGTACGAATCGCCAAACGCAAATAAGCAAAGGATGGTTCATCGTTACGGCCAAAGAGTTACATGTTTTTGTTGTTGTTGTTTTTTTGTTTTTGTTTTTTTTTTTTTTTTTAATTCTATTTTTTGGAGGAGGTGTTTGTTTGTTGTTTTTTTCTTGTTTTTGTGGTTGTTGTTGCTTTGTTCTTGTTTTTGTGGAGGTTTTGTTGTTCTTTTTTTTTTCTTCGTTTTCTTTCACTGTAACAATGCACAAAAACAGATTTTGAGCAACAAAAGAAGCTATCAATCAATACATCAATCAATATAGTATTCTCTATTTGAGGGGGTGTAAGGAATGATTGATGAATGAATATCACTTATAAGATAATAAAATAATTATCAATTATTCAAAAGATACCTGACTTTCCACGTGTGGCTTTTTTATTCTGTTCACACTTTCAACAGATGTAATAACATTGAAATTTGAATTACAAATCATCTTATGCAATATACTGCGAACATGCTATTTTTTCCAGTTGCAGTACAGTTACACATAAAGTAGAGCAATAATTCAGTTTCTAGAATAATTTATTTTGCGAATAAGAAAGAAGACGAAAAGAAATGTGCATGGATATGATTCGTAAATTTTGTGTAAATTTTACAAGATTTATCTGCACTTAATTTGTTAATATCCTAACTAATGAACTAACCTTCCACTTCTGTACTGAATCAGATACATTTATTAAAGCAGCATGACCACTTGTTAATTTTCAAGAACATTTTGAAAATGTATTTAAAAGTAAAATATTGTAAAGTGAACAATGAAGGTAATTTTCACGTAGCAAACGACTCTCACAATCCACGTACCTTGCCAGAAGATGTCAACATATCAAAAATATCCCATACTGCGTTTGTCATATAGTTGAAAAATGATCATCAGTATTCGTTCATCATAAGTTTGTATTGGAAAAATAACAAACACTAGACAAGAAATACGTTAAAAACCAACTGTCTCTCTTAAATTGTTAGTGTAATAGAAAATAAGATTCATTTCCTCCATATATGTCCAAATTATTATAACTGAAGGAAACAATATGTAATCTTTTTGTAGGTGGCCTACTATTAAAAACCGAAATGACTTTACCAGTATAGAGATACATTAATGACAAGAGACATAACCGGCTCTTTACTCATGGCTGCCTAACTTTAGAAATTTATATCTTGATATTACAAGATTGATAGACAGTTGTAAAAAAGAAAGCTTAGAAAAATGCATAGCCTGAATTGGATTTCTCCAATCTAAAATATAATATTATTTATATTTATATATATCCATCGTAGACTGCATGCGCATAAATACTAACTGTTGCATTTTGTTCTTTATGGGCTTTTTCTCGATTAAGATATAATTAAGTTACAAAAGTTATTAAGAGTTACACCGCAATGATGAGTATAAACTTGAATTACTTTTGTTCGCAGTCGTTGAACGCATTACACGTGCGTCTTTATCCCGCGCTTCGTTTGTATTACTTGTCTACAAATCCATATGACCGGCTGAAATATATGTACTATCTTTGAGATTGTATCAGCAAGTTCAATTCTTGAAAATAATGCAGCAGTCTTTTTATAATTAAGATAGTTTTTACTTTGTATCATACATATTTTTATCATCAATTAAAGATCAATCGACATTATTATAGCCAATCTTTTAAAAAATATATATCTTATTCAACTCAACTTGACAGCGAAAATGATCATGTCACTTTATAATGTTAAAGCAATAGGACTCCAGATGTGTGCCAATATTCATGAAAACTTTAGAATTGTTCTAATGTGTACAAATGCTGTTAATCGGATTAGTAAAGTTCTTTTAGTCGCGTGCTGTAAATGACTTTACTCCCGCGCGCCGTTTATGAAATGAATTGCATTCTTATAGTAACGTCATATTGCCTTAAAAATGAAGTTGTAAATTCATACGCTACTATAAGAAAATATGCTTAATAGAATATATATACATGTAAATCATCTCTAATACTGATTCATAAGTTCTTTCCGAATAATATGTAATATGCAAGAAAAAGAATCAAACGCCGGCTGAATATAGCTCTCGGGTAAATGTTTAGCGGAAACTCGGCGGAGTCTCGTTACCGCCGTCAACAGTAACCCTCGAGCTAGATATTGCGGTCTGTGACAGCAGCCGGTGTAAGATCATTTGTTAGATTGAAAGAGCATTTGATTTTAGATATAGTGAATTAATTTTGGTAATAAAACAGTGATTTTGGTCATATTTTGCACAGCGATTCTACTTGACTGTGTGTATGAATTAAGTTCTTTGAGATTAAAAACTTGAAACTCACAGCTATGAGTTTGAATCCTGTTGTGGTCTTTGAAAATTTTCATGTGGTGAAGCTATCAATCTAATTTACAGAACGTCGGATAATCAAAGATGCTCAAGTTACTTAAAAACCACCAAAATATAAATTTCTTAAATAATTATACAAGTGTGCGTTTCTTTAAGTTTAAACTTTAAAGTATTCACGACAGCACGAGGCGTTAGGCGTTAAGTAATTAATCCTTATGAATACGAAACGCTTTGAAATACTTGTACTTTAAAGTTTCTTCTTTATGATAAAATTACATACTTGAGTTCTGCTTCTTACCTTTCAACTGTGTAAATAATGCCATCCCTTATACTAACTCAGAACTATGGAGTACTCTTACAAACAATGTCAGCATAGAAAATAGAGATACAAGATACCACTTAGGTTTATTTGCTAGAGTATGACATTGGGCTTACTGTAAACATAACTGTTTATACATCCTTAAATGCAACTTGATAATTGAATTAACACTTGTAAACCGAGTCCGTAATCACACTTTGAAATACATTATCTCAATATCTAGATATATTTGATTAGTATTAATTTCTAAAACCCATAATAATGTTTTCTTATTTAAATATTGCTTTTATTGCCTTATTAAATCAAATTAAGGGAAAAGAACTGAAATTATTTGTTTGTTGTTTTTTTTTAATTTATAAGTTGTATAGCCTTGTCCATGACAACCACAGTATGAACACATTTTCGGATGTTTCTAGATTCAGAATTTCACCATTTTAATGTTTAAATGTTTAAATTCTGCTTAAGCCTGTGTTACGGTGCTAGGGTTCGTGGACGGTAGCTTGCATATGCCACTACCGCCCAAAAACAGGCTCAAATAAACCAAGCATGAAACATTTTCATTTTTGTTGTTTTGTGTGCTTTAGAGAATTTGTTTATCTCTATTTTGTATTACTTAATAAGCATTTAGACCTACACACTTGTTATGTAAATCAAAAGATGAACAATCATCCAAATGAACAGGTATCCAGCGTGCCAAATATATATCACAGGGCAATATATAATACAACAAAAATTCATGCCCCTAGTACCAACTCAATCAGTATACAATCCTCAACAAAAGTACATGTATTGAAAGTAAAGATATCGATGGAGAGGAAAAAAATATCAACACTTATATTAATGTGAAAAAAGGTAGATTTTATGGCTGCCTCTAAGCACCTCTGCCGTTGAGACAATATTAGAAATTTAGAACAATGGAAATCCCTTAAAAGCAATGAAAATGATATGATAATCGCAGACTCGGTTTTTAACGGGTCTGTTCGTGAGAAATAATGAAAGTTTTAACGTCTAACACGCAAATGTATTGAAAAGCTGTGGTTTCCGTGACGATTACATTACAATCCCCCTAGAACAGAACAAAATAACTGGTTCCTTAATGCTACAGACAAAATAATCTTTTCATTTCCAAGTAAATAGGTTTACTATGAAGTTGATATTTTTTCTATATTAAGTGTCACGTTTTTCTAAAATAATAGCATAAATGCTAATTTATGTTTCCTGAATTCATCGCATTTACAAACTGAAATTTGTTTATACAATTTACCCTAGCATGATTACAATAACAGATGTACAGATAAAATAGCCTACATTACACCGAATAATTGTCCTAGTATTTGAGGAAAAAAACAAATAAAAAAATCTAAAAACTAAAATGTTTTGAACAATTTGTTATATTAGCACATCATAGTGAGAGAAACACAGGTATGTTCCCAGTCAGTAAATTATTCACCAACCAGATACAATTCAAGGAGATGACTTGGTTTGTTTTGTTGTTTTTGTTTGTTGTTTTGTTTTTTCGAGTTTTCCAGACTTTTTATTATAACTTATTTTATCTCTTGATTACTTTTTACTTATTTTTTACCTTTTTTATTCTGATTTACTTGAATGGTATTTGAGCTATACGCGTTACACATATGGATATTTTTTTTCTAGGGTATATGAAACATAACTTACACATCTACGACATAGATAATGGCAGCCTAGATACTGGCACCGAAACGCATCTCAGTTATTAATAGAATCAGAATTAGGTTCAGAAAATATGTTGTTGTGCATTATTTCATATTTTGTTACAAATGAAACGGAAAGTTATAACTGCAGGATGTTCCATTATTTTTTATGATTCACTTTGTATAATATCATTTCATTTTCTTTAAACGTGTTCTGTAAAGAATCTTCTCATTACCAAGAAGAAAAAAAAAACATTACAAATGGGAAATATTTTTCATCTTAACAACTAGAAGGGTAATGTAAACATTAGCAAATTGGATATAGCAAAGAAATGAAACCAGATGTTCTTACGATAACGATAATAAAAAATCCTATACCTTCGTGTAAACATCATGTGCTTACCAATATCAACTAAACGTACTAAGCAGTTAGTTATCTAACTTTTTAAAACAATCTTGTGTATTGAAATATTTATTTTTATAAGAATAAAGTGTAGAGATATTTTTGCACATATCGTTTTATATGAAGAAACATGTATTTCTTAGTACAACGTATGCAAAGTGTGATATGTTTTTGTTTTTTGTTGTTTTTTTAACTTTCTTCTTTGTATACATTCCAGTGTTAATTATGTGTTACAAATATCTTTTTTTGTCACCAAAAAGTCAATGAAATAGATACGTAAGAACTTACTTTGTATTTTGAATAAAAATTCCAAGTAATGTCATGGTGAACGCCTTTCCTAAGGAACCAATGGCAAACACAGTATCGTTTGTTGCTTCCCTTTGAGACTTCATATCAGCAAATCCAAATCCGCGAGTCCAAGTCTTGTTTCCTTTCACAATGGCAAGATTCATACCCGGTATGTGGCGGCAATTCATAACATTGTCAACGAATGCCATTATATCATCCTCTTCATTCTTTGTAAAAAGTTCCCCGTAAATTATCGGTATTAATAAAGCTATGATTAGAAATTTAATTGAACCTTCCATAGCGAATATTTGTATAAGAATCTATTTTGATATTATCCTGGTTTGAAAACTTATTTTTTCAACACTTGCAAGTTTCTTTACAATCTATTTCATTTGTATTCTGATTTGATATCTAAAAAATCCTTTTTCTAACACTTTCCTTACACGTTTTATAACAAATTACTCATTACTACTTACTATTGTTTTTACAAAACCCGCTCATACAACTCTTGCTCTGTTCAGCTTATTCAGCAAGTGAAGTAAAGTACATGCTGCATTCAGTATTCAGCCTAACATTTTCGTGAGTGATCAGCAACAATATTAAGGCAAGACAAAAATGCAATTGTTTTTTCAATGGTCAAGATAAAAGTTACTTGTATCTTAACATTCGTTTTTATATGTATTCAAATTTCTTATTGTCCCATACAATTTTAAACATTGTTGAGTTTTTACTAATATATTTCTCGATTCAGTTCATTCTTTTATATAAAACCGAGTTCATCTACAGTTCATATTAAAATACAAAAGGTATGACGTGCTAGTTCGTGTTAGGTATTACATTTAAAATTGATACTGTGTACATACATAAATGAACTAATTTGTCTCGCCTAATTGCACTTTTGTACGACGGATGCTGGCTAATTAATTGCACGAATTGATAATTTGATACTTATAGTGGTTTGTGACAAATATATTGAAATGAAATCATGTAAAGTAATGTTAACAGTTTTTGTTCCTTGTTTTATAAATATTAAAGATATATTATATATTTAGTTTTAATTAGATTTTTATCTTAAACCTTCAAGATGAGAGAGCTAGAAAAACAAGTTTCTTTTTTAATTAAAATAAGTATTTGGCATTAAAGTCACTCAATATGTCGAAATAAAACTGATTATTTTCGCGCCATCTTTTTAAGAAAATACCTAGTCGTAGATTCAATTTAAAAATATGTAAAAAAGTGATCCCTTTTAAGCAAACATGAATCACAACTCAATTACATGAAAACTGCAGAGCCGTTTGATTGAGTCTTTACATCAGAGATTATGAAAATTTTCAACATACCCCTGGAACCGTTTTCAGCGGAAGTCAATTTTAAACACTTAAAAGTGCTGAAATCATTGATCCCGAAAGAGACAAAAACATAACAGCGCTGAAGTGAAGTACATGGAAACTTTTACTCCTGCCACACGGAACTTGACATCTGCTGTTGTGAAGTATAAAAAAGTGGGGATACATGTAATATCTCGGAATCATTAATCACAACAAAATTACATGAACATTCATCTGCTGTTGTGAAGTATAAAAAAGGGGGATAATATCCCGGAATCATTAATCACAACAAAATTACATGAACAAAACATTAATTCCCTCTCCTTTTTGTAAAACTATCATAACAAAACTACATAATTAAACTTTATAAATCTGTTACTGAAGTACCCACTTATAGGCTCACACTAAAATACCTGGTCGTTAACAGCAGATTCAATTTAATATCTGGAGAAAACGTGACCCTTCGGAGGCACTAATAAAAACAAAATTACATGAAAATTCAGTCTCGATATAATCGAGTCTTTACCTGAGAGATAATGAATAAGTTCACAATCTTTCACGCCCCCTAGCACTTGCTTGAGCGAAACTCAATTTTCAACACTCAAAAGTGCTGTAATCAATGATCCAAAAGGACCAGGAAGATATAACTACACTGAGGTGAAGTTCGTGGAGACTTTTTACAGCTGCCACTCGGCACTTGACACCTGCTGTTGTAAAGTATTAAAATTTGGAGGAAAAAATGATTCCTCGAAAGCATTAATCACAACAAAATAATATAATGGAACATTAAACATTTGCAAATACCAACATACAAATAAAAACAGTCGTAGCACAGTCTCACACTAAAATACTCGGCCGTTAACAGCAGATTCAATTTAAAAATCTGGAGAAAAAGTTACCCTTCGGAAGCATTAATGACAAATAATACAGAAAATTGCAGACTCGGTTTGATTCAATCTGTACATAAGAGATAATGAAAAAGTACAACATCTGTAACTTACGCTCCCTAGCATCGGCTTGAGCGGAATTTTTTTTACACTTTAAAGTGCTGAAATCAATTATTCCGAAGAAGCAGAAAAACTTTACAACACTGAAGTGAAGTACAGAGTAACTTTTGACAGCTGCCACACGGTACCTGACACTTGCTGTTGTGAAGTATTAACATTTTGAGAACATGAGATCCCTCAGAAGCATTAATCACAACAAAATAACATGAAAATTACATTAAAACAACATGATTTGTTCGTGAAACTATCCAATAAACCAATGTGTACGTTCATTAGATTCTGTTTAATCTTACTTTGCTGTGATTTTATATATATGTTATTTATTTATTTGTTTTTATGTTTTTATTTATTTATTTTCATCTTTGCATTTGCATGTTTTAGTACATAAAACACTTTACGGACTGAGTATGAGGCTTTCTTATAAAAAAGCTTTTTGAAAACTCTCATTCTTATCTTATCAATATTTCACAAATTTCTTATCTTTCTAGACATATTTATTTGTTTGTTTCTTTTTTAAATCTTTTTATCTTTAATTTCAATGGATGATGAAATAGTTAATTTCTTAGTTCAACTAGAATATTGTTCCAATTGTTTTAATCTAAGATAGTAAAAATGAAAAAGAGTAGAGTTGAGTTTGACAGAAGATATTTCAAGACATAATAAAAGTACTTTGCAATTTGTAAATTGTACTTTAATGAAATTGTTCTACTGTAAAGGGAACTATGAAAAAGATATTGTGGAGTAAGATAATTGAACATTTTATATAGTAGAGTATGTTATGTTGTAGCGCGTTACTTTAAGAGGTTGTAAGTAAGTCTCTTCAAAATGATTTGAGAAAGCAACAAGGTTCGTTGTATCGGTTATTATAGTGCTGGCTTCAAGTTGGATTTTTTCTAGCTCAAAGTCATCTTGTTGAGCAATATTATCCCAAACTACATCTGAGGATTCAAGAAGAGGTCGGACAAAAGAAAAATATATATTTCAAATAAAATGCGATCAATACTGATTTTAGTAATGGATTAGTCCTGCTTTGAATATCTAAATGTTAAAGTTTAATGATTTCAATATAAAAATATAGAAAATGATCTTTAAGCAGTCTAATGTTTGACTTAATACTGGTGACAAAGCCTAAGTACTGTCGGCTTCTAAATAAGAACATTTAGTTACGGGTTAATTACAATTGTTGATATACTTGCTCCAATTGTTACAGTTAACATGATGAATGTATATTAATTAAAACATTTTACATGGCGTGTAAGATTATCATGCTCATATCTGCCAGACACATGTGAAACTACGGAACTAATCAAGCGTGTATCTAGCATAGCACCTATTTTTTAAAGCTTGTGTGAGCAGTTTGTTTCTGGCCAGTTAATAAGTGAGTTTAAACTTAACTTCTTTATTATCGTTGGCCCTGATATTTGGTTACAGCTTGATGTGACATCGATAGTTAGGGACACTATCGTCTAAACGAAATTAGTTGTTAATACTTCGTACAGTTTTCTGATGATTTGTAATTATATTAAGCTGTATGTCTGCAATCTTTCATGGAACTTTATTTAAAACACACATATTTTGATTAAAATACTGTTGAATATGTTATGAAGACATACTTTGATGAATAAGCAGGTACTAGAAATTCAAAGCATATATTATGTCAAGCATATTTGTTGAAATAATGATTGATCGATAAAAGTCGCTATTTCATAGCAGACTCAAAGTACTCTTCTGAAGTGATGTCCATTAGAATCACTTGAAATTGCAAATGAATAAAGGATATCTTCAAAACCATAACCATTTTGTCAGTTACTTATATGGCTGGATATTTGTAGACTTTGCATTAGGTGAATATGAACAAACGGCACAGGTGAGCTCAAAACCCTCTCTATATGGCGGACATTTGAGTGATCCACAGCTGCCACTAACGAAGTAGAATAATTTGCCATTATGATTGGCATAACCACCGGATAACGCTTCCGGCTGATCATCAATACAGATAAATTGAGACGGTGATACATGCTTGTGATGGCTTGACATTAGATAGCCCTTGTATTCCAGTTGGTAATTGTCGTGGCAGATATTTCGTCCTGGTACCATCAACAAGTTATTCCTTGGTATTCTACACACTAAACACGGAATGTCTTGGTCATGTAGATGTTTCCATGATGAATGGTGGTGTGTCTCATACTCTGCACCGTATATAACACCATCATAAACTCCAGGAGTATATTTGTCGTATATTGGATTCTTTGGTAGACATAAAGGGTCGACAGCGGTTCCACTATGTTTGTAATGAGATCCTGCTGCGTATCCAGTGTAAACTTGGTATGCAGTGTCTGGGCATGTTGTTCTCCCCCATCTTACGTATGTAGTGCCATCAACTGACTTCTGGTTTGTTTGAATAGTTTGGTTTAACTGAGCGATAGTGTCTCTTGCATCTGGAATAATATACAAAATATATATATTATATTTCGTAAAACCAGTTATAAATTCATTCTGACAATTTGCTTTTCTTGCATGATATTATTGAAACGATTGCTTCTATCACTGCTTAGAGATCCATATATTTAAATATATTGAATTTATCATTAATTTACACATCAGAAAGCATAAAAGTATCAAGTTGAATAAGATAAAATATTGGAAATGTGAAAAAAGGAGGAAAAGGCATTATAACACAAACTAAAGGCGTTATTACATGAATTAAAAGCGTTATAACGCGACAGAAAGGCGTAATATCCCGAAACAAAAGGCGAAGAAAGGCAAAACAAAAATGCGTTATAATGACAATTCAAAAATATATTAATGCTTTTCAAATAGACAGACCGGTTACGCGAAAACAGAATACTTTTATTGATATGAATTAATTGCACACAACATATTTACTTTATATTTTCAAATATCTACGAATATTTCATAATATCACAGTCT
This sequence comes from Ruditapes philippinarum, assembly GCF_026571515.1. NCBI lineage: Eukaryota > Metazoa > Mollusca > Bivalvia > Venerida > Veneridae > Ruditapes > Ruditapes philippinarum. The sequence continues at coordinate 13,509 of NW_026858719.1, read as the reverse complement.
GTTTTTTATCTTTAATATGAAGATACAAACACGAAATAAGGAGTTAACTTTCATCTTTACTAATGAGACACTTTTACTTTATTTTACCTAATTTACCTATTCTATCACTTAAAAAGAGGATATGTCTGATGATGAGGATACACCGAATAATCAAGAAAGGCATTTAATATCAGCAAACATTTATGATACCAACAGTACATGGCATGTATTTGAAATAATAATTGTCAGTAGCGGATTAAGTAGAATCATAAAATATCATTTAAATAAAATAAACTGTCACCTTGAAATCATACTATTAAGAATCACGAATAACCAATGTGACTTAAATAAATACTCAGGACACCTTTACATGTACATACGTTGAAATCATAATATTAAGAGTTACGAAATGGTAATAAACTAAATGTATTACCAAAATACTTAAATTACTTTATAACATTTACATGATACATAAAATAGCAAATTTAAACTAACCCTTGAGTTCTTCAATCAGCGATGCCACTTTTTTGCTCTGATGCGAAGTAATTTCCTCAAGCTGAATCAGTTTCTTCAACACGTTATATTCGCACTGAAGTTTGTTTTCCTGCAAACCATTTTCTGTGGAGGACGACGCTGCTCTTTCAAAACTAATCAAAAAGAAAATTTTTGCAGCCACATAGAAGAACATGATTCTGCATGGAGTTGAGGACATCTATCACTATGCGCCTTTTTAAGCGAATATTGTTTTGTTTTACTCTTTTGTTATGCTTAATTGGTTTAAACTGGTTTAAAAATAAGAACAATCCCTAAAACGTGGGTTTATTGTTGCAAAAAGGAAGAAGGAAGAAAATGTCTTAAATCTTGTAACAAAAGGTGTTATTAAAAACATCTTATTGCATTAAAGATTATTCACGATACACATGTTTCAACACTTTAGTGTTGTTATAAGCGTGAAAATGGCCATGATTTAAAGAAATCAAGAAAAAGATTATGGTTATCGTTATCCAAGGCTTATTTAAGTCCTTAATAAAACATGTTACGGTGATGTGTATTTAACTAGTAATTAATTCCTTTTTATGATAGGTACTTTTTATATTAAAGTCACATTATGCCCATTTTTCTCATTTTCGAGTTGAGCTGAATTGACTATATATTTTAAAAGATTGACTATTGTAATGATCATTGGACAATATTTGCTAAAGGAAAATGTTTAGGATAAATATAACAATTGCCTGAAATATGATAGGACTGTCCTACCCTATTTAATTTGAACAATAAAGATATATTCTGAAGGATATTTACAGACGTTTCTGTAAGTTATGTAGGTTATTGTTAAAAGAAATGAAGTAGAATATAAAATTGAAAATAATAGAAAATTCTAAAGTTATTTTAATTTTAACCTGGAAACGCCAAATTTACACTTGAATGTGCATTATGTTACTTTAAGTAGACGGTCGTGATTTGTCTGATAATATAAGCAACACAGTCAAAGTGCTTGATATTTATGATTTTAAAATTGAATCATCACTGTTAAGCCTAGCTGTAGTGTTTTAGGTGTTAAAATATAAATATAAGCTTTGCAATTTATTCTGTTGAACAAACATTATACGAGTGTCCAGATAATTACTTATCAGACGTGTGTTTGCATATGTAAAGGAGCACAAGATTAAACACAGTTTCTTAATCCTTACCAAAGGGGCTTGTCAATGTTTCAAGCCTTAACTGCCACCAGCTTGCTATGGGCTAAAAATTTACAATTCTCGTTTAAAAAGGGCTATGCTATCTACGTTCCATAATTAATTATACGTTTTTGTAAATTAGCTAAAGTGTCAATTATATATGTTTCCATTAAAGTAAATTAGTGATGAAATATAAGATACAACGTTTTAGATCTACACTATTTGGGAGTGTAAGATATTTTCAAAATAGCTACATATTTTAACAATTTATAAAGTAGAGAACAAAAAACAAAATCATTGAAGAACACCTAAAACGGTAAATCTGAAAATGTTGCAAGCTTGGTTTGATTGAGCATGTTCAATTACGGTAGTGGTAAGAAAAAATATGTTATCGCATGTCATGGTTAACATGAATGTTGGTGTATCATTAAATGTTGACCCCGCTTAATTACCTGTTTGTTAATGACCCATGGTCATTTTTTCAACGGACTATGATCTGTTTAGTAACAATGGCGACAAGTGCGACAAGTGTATCAGTAACCCTTACTTCCCCCGATCAGTACAGATCTGTCAGGAGGTTGGTGTAGCAGACGTACAATATTTACTGGTATGATATAAGAAACCGTTGACTTGTTACATGTGCTTTGGGTTAAATAACAATGTTGAGTAGGATTAGAAAGCAAGTCGTACATTAAAGCGCACAACCGTTATCGGTATTGTATGCTTTTTCACAACCGTTATCGGTATTACCTAAAGCATACCTTTGGTCTATATTGCAGCAATGTAAAACCATCGATTTTAAAGCGCGGGAAGATATTAATTTATTAATGGGTATAGATATATTAAAATATACACAACATAATGAGCATATAGTCGTCGTTCTAAACACACTGTAACGAAAATATTCCTTAAACCCATGGCTAGCTATAGATATTCAAATGAATTCAGTCGATTTTACTTGAATATCATTGGACAAAACATATGTAAAGATTATGGATAGTAACCTCCCTTTGATATTTGATCGTCATTAATACTTCAAAATAACTTGTTTATGGGAATGTATTTGATAAAATAGGAAAACCGTTGTTGTTTTTCTACTTATCAACTATATTTAAGTTTATTTGAACTTTGAATAATTTAATTTTGTTGTCATTTGTCAATAAGTTCAATAAATTATTATAGCTTTTTTATGGAATAGTTCAGAAGAAGCTCGGAAGACGATCGTTATTTGAAAAGCAACGTTAGAAAAACGTTTTTATATCTTTAAGGATCAACTAATAAATAATAGGATAACTTGTTTTGTAATGTAACCCCAGTTTTAGTGCAAGTGCAGAAAGAGTGAGTCGAGTTTGGGGTCTAAAAGAGAGCACATGATTAAAGCAAAAAAATATTATATCATTTTATATGCCCGAAAGGGCAGATGATGTTATACCCCCTTGCGTCCGTCCGTCCGTTAGCAATTTGGTTTCCGGAGCATAACTTTAGTTCCATTTGGCCCACAATATTCAAACTTCATAGGATGATTGTCCATATTGGAGAGAAGACCCTTATTAATTTTGGGGTCAAAAGGTTAAAGTCACTATTACCTTAAAACTGAAAACAGTTTCCGGAGCATAACTAAAGTTGCATTTGACCCACATTATACAAACTTCATAGGGTGATTGTCCATATTGGGTAGAAGACCCCTATTGATTTTGGTGTAACAAGGTTAAAGGTCAAGGTCATTAGTACCTTAATTCCGGAGCATAACTTAAGTTTCATTTGACCCACAATATTCAAACTTCATAGGATGATTGTCCATATTAAAGAGAAGACCTCTATTGATTTAGGGTCAGAAGGTCAAAAGTCAAGGTCACTATTACCTAAAAACTGAAAACATTTTGCGGAACGTAAATTAAGTTCTATTTTGACAAACAATATTCAAACGTCATATGATGATTGTCCATATTGGTGGAAGACCCCTATTGATTTCGGTGTCAAAAGGTCAAAAGTCAAGGTCACTATTACCTTTAAACTGAAAAAAGTTTCCGGAGCATAACTTAAGTTCCATTTGGCTCACAATATTCAAACTTCATAAAATGATTGTCCATATTATAGAGAAAAACTCTATTGATTTTGGGGTCAAAAGGTCAAAGGTCAAGGTCACTATTACCTTTAAACTGAAAACAGTTTGCAGAGCGTTATTTAAGTTCTATTTGACAAACAAAACTCAAACTTCATAGGATGATTTTTCATATTGGGTAGAAGACCCCTATTGATTTTGGGGGTAAGAACGTCAAAGGTCAAAGTCACTTTTACCTTTATACTGAAAACAGTTTCTAGAGCATAACTTGAGTTCCATTTGACCCGCAATGTTCAAACTTCATAGGATGATTGTGCATATTAGATAAAAGACCGCTATCGATTTTAAGGTCATAATGTTAAAGGTCAAGGTCACTATTACCTTAAAACTTAAAACAGTTTCCAGAGCATAACTTAAGTTCCATTTGGCCCACAATATTCAAACTTCATAGGATAATTGTCCATATTGGTTAGAAGACTCCTATTGATTTGGGGTCACAAGGTCAATGCTCAAGGTCACTATTACCTTAAAACTGAAAACAGTTTCCGCTCAATAACTTAAGAATTAATCAACCTACAGCTGTAAAATTTTATAGGATGAACAGCTTATTCCCATTCCACACTTTCGGGCATATAATGCTCCGCCTGGCGGTGCTCTTGTTGTATCTTTGATGTAAAATCTTACTACGACCTTCCTTCCTGTGCTCTCAGTGAAATCTCGATCGGCATGTCGGACTCCATCCACATAGACCTATCTGTTGAAAATTATTGTCTAAAACTTTCGTGACACAGTTCCCTCTCCAACATACATATAATCTTGTTATTCTCCCCGAAGTAGTTCACATGGGCCCAGGTTTTGCCATATCATGCTTATGAAAGCATTTTTATAACACCTGTGAGACATTCTGTTCGTCATTTTTATAAGCCTTTTTCTACTACATACAAAGTGTTAAATAATGACCCTTATTTGATCAAAATTCAGCAATTGATTATCGACCTTTCGATGAAAATTATTATTGAATTGTTAGCAGGGTCACTTTCAACGTTGAAAACTAACACAGGTTTAGTTATCAACATTGACACGTTTTCTAATATTTCCAAAAACGTGATTGTTTGGAGGGGGTGGTATGGACGGAGAAGAATCATGACTGAACTGAGGGCAATCGTAATCATTTTAAATACTGAACGTCCGACAAATAAATATTCCGGTGTCTGTTCTTATTATTATTATTATTATTATTATTATTATTATTATTATTATTATTATTATTATTATTATTATTATTATTATTATTATTATTGTATATAATATCCTTTGAAGTGAATTATTCATGAATTCTAATGATTTTAAGTACGTTTCATATAATGATTTTAAAGACGGACGAACCAACACTAATTTTGGACGAATAGTCAATAAAGTTGGTCGAATCGACAATTGATCAAATCGTTATCAATAAGCATAAATTATATTTATATTATATTAAATAATATTCGCTTAAATGCCACGATGATGTTACAACCTGAACTATCATATTTTGTATGGTGTTGATTTTTATTTCTGATGGAGACGTAATAAAGTCGAAAGTAGTAAAATGAGTTTTCATTATCTTTACCACTTATATTAAAAAGAAATACATTATTTTAATTTAAAAACTTTAAAGCATTTTCAATAAAGATTTAATATTTCATCAGTTAAATAATTATTAAATATAATTGTATATAAATAGATAATAAATGAATATAAATGTATAAACTTAATTTCTTATTGAACATTTCTGTAAATATTGGCTGAATTTTATTTAATAAAAAAACTCCATTTCAGTTTTGGAAAACCACAACCCTCATTTGTAAAACTGTCATTCCCCTTAAAATAAAGGATTAAATCTCAAACCTGTTCCAAGTATCTCTAGAATTGTACTGTTATGTTTAACCAACGAAGCGGTTGTCAAATGACTTTCACATGATATTTCAGTTTTCCAGACATGTCTATCAGGAACTAAGCTTTTATGAACACAAGTTGGTGAGATCATTGTATCTTCTAGTGACAAAATTACAGCTCATGAATGAAAGGTTTCAGATAAGGTAAGGTGTGACAATTATAGGTACATGTACTTAATATACAATAATGTTTTTCAAACAAAAATGCGAGAAAAGACAAAGGGGGTATTAAATGTTAAATGATAAAGAACGTCACAGTTTAGCCTGTACAAAGCATTTTATTCAATCTCGTTGACTGTTATGATGACCTTTTTTGCATTTTGCTTTTGTTTGTTTAAAAATTATACGTTTAGTCCGGTTTTAGATTTTAATCGTATGTTTTTTAAAGCACGTTCCTCCAGATTCACGCTTATTTTTTCATGAAAATTTCAAAAATGGATAATATTGTACAAGTATCAAAGAAAGCAATTTACACATTGCAAACAACACTTTAAATCCACGTTAATTACCGAATATAAAACATAAACGGACTGAGTAAGAAGCTTTAGGTTTCTTGAAAACCGTTTTCGTTATCAATATTTCACAAATTTTAAAAAGATTGTACCAAAATATATAAGATATAAGCTTAAATTTACATATCATTTTGACTTGTGTTTTAATGTCTTTTTAAACGTCTTCATATGTTTGTTTGTTGTTGTTGTTGGGATGGTTAAATGATAAATTTCATAGATCGACTTGGGGATCGTGCCAATCTCTTTAATCGAAGATAGTAAGACTGAAATAGAGTTTAGTTTGAAAGACGATATCTCTAGTGTAACTTGCAATTTGTAAATTGAATTTTAATGAAACGTGTTCTACTGTATAGGGAACGATGAAAAGTTTATACTGTAGAGATAGGTGATTAGTAGGGTCTGTTAGTGTTGTAGGGTCCTACTTCAGTGGGTTGCATGAAAATAACATCAAAACAATTGAGAAAGAAACAAGGTTCCTTGTACCGGTTATTGTACTGCCGGCTTCGATGCCGATATTTCCCAGTACTCAAATTCATCTTGTGAATCAAAATTATCCCAAACTACATCTGAGGATTCAAGAAGAGGTCGAACAAAAGAAATATATGTAGTTTCAAGTGTACTGCGGTCAATACTGACTTTTGTAAAGGATAAGTTTAATGTTTTTCAATACAAAACTAGAACTGCCACTATCATGGCGTGAATACCCCCGCATACCACTTTGTCAGAATCAACAGTGGCCATTTAGAGCTCAAGGACAACCTCCCTGCGAAATCTGAGGTTACTAAGCCATTGCATTTTAAGTTATGTATTCTACATGCTTCAAATGTGAAAAAGTCAAAATCAATACATTGCGGACAGGACATTCTTTAGCAATTGAGAAGAAAAGCTTTTTTTGTCAAGGTCCCTGTGACCTTGACCTTTGACTAGTGACCTCAAAATCAATAGGGGTCACCTTATAATCATGATCAACATCCATGCCAAATATGAAGACTGTGGGTCAAAGGGATCTTAAGTGAATGGGTGGACAAACTTTTTGAAGTCAAAGTCCCTATGACCTTGACCTTTGATTCAGTGACCTCAAAATCAAAAGGGGTCATCTACTAATCATGATCAACATCCATTCCAAATATGAAGACTGTGAGTCAAAGGAATCTTAAGTTATTGGGCGGATAAGCTTTCTGAAGTCAAGGCCCCTGTGACCTTGACCTTTGACCTGGTGACCTCAAAATCAATAGGGGTCATCCACTAATCATGACCAACCTCCATGCCAAATATGAAGACTGTGGGTCAAAGGAATCTTAAGTTATTGGGCGGACAAGCTTTTTGAAGTCAAGGCCCCAGTGACCTTGACCTTTGACCTGGTGACCTCAAAGTCAATAGGGGTCATCTTCTAATCATGACTAACCTCCATGCCAAATATGAACACTGTGGGTCAAAGGAATCTTAAGTTATTGGGCAGACAAGCTTTTTGAAGTCAAGGCCCCTGTGACCTTGACCTTTGACCTCAAAGTCAATAGGGGTCATCTACTAATCATGACTAGCCTCCATGCCAAATACGAAGACTGTGGGTCAAAGGAATCTTAAGTTATTTGGCGGACAAGCTTTTTGAAGTCAAGGCCCCTGTGACCTTGACCTTTGACCTGGTGACCTCAAAATCAATAGAGGTCATCTACTAATCATGACTAACCTCCATGCCAAATATGACGACTGTAGGTCAAAGGAATCTTAAGTTATTGGGCGGACAAGCTTTTTGAAGTCAAGGCCCCTGTGACTTTGACCTGGTGACCTCAAAATCAATAGGGGTCATCTACTAATCATTACTAACCTCCATGCCAAATATGAAGACTTTGGGTCAAAGGAATCTTAAGTTATTGGGCGGACAAGAAAAAACCGACGGACAGCCGGACGGACAGCCGGAAGGCCGGACGGACGGACAAGCTGATTCCAGTATACCCCCCTTACAACTCTGTTTTGCGGGGGTATAATTATAGAGAATGACGTTTTAGCAGTCTAACATTTGGCTTAATACTGGTGGCAAAGGCTAAGTACTATCGGCTCCCATTTAGTTACGGGTTAATTTCAGTTGTTGATATGCTTTCTCCAATTGTTACTATTAACATGATGAATGTATATTAAAACTTTTACATGACGTATAAGAGTATCGTGCTCATATCTGCCAGACACACGTGAAACTACGGAACTAATCAAGCGTGCATCTACAATTATGTAGCAGAGCATACATATTTTTTAAGCTTGTGTGAGTAGTTTGTTTCTGACCAATTAATAAGTGAGTTTAAGCTTAACTTCTTTATTACATTTGGTACAGATCGATATCGATAACAAATTACGTGGATAGTTAGGGACACTATCGTGTAAAGGAAATTAGTTGTTATTACTTCGTACACTTTGCTGATGATTTGTAATATATTAAGCTATATGCTTGCATTCTTTCATGAAACTTTATTTAAAACACACATATTTTGATTAAAATACTGTTGAATATGTTATGAAGACAATCTTTGATGAATGACAAAATTATCTAAGCAGGTACTAGATATTCAAAGCATACATTATGTCAAGCATATTTGTTGAAATAATGATTGATCGATAAAGGTTGCTATTACATAGCAGATGTGATGTCCATTAAAATCACTTGAAATTGCGAATTAATAAAAGATATCTTCAAAACCATAACCATTTTCGCCAATTACTTATATGGCTGGATATTTGTAGACTTGGCATTAGGTGAATATGAACAAACAGCACAGGTGAGCTCCAAACCCTCTCTATATGGCGGACATTTGAGAGATCCGCAACTGCCACTAACGAAGTAGAATAATTTGCCATTATGATTGGCATGACCACCAGGTAACACTTCCGGCTCGTCATCAATACAGATAAACTGAGATGGTGATACATTCTTGTGATGGCTTGACATTAGATAGCCCTTGTATTCCAGTTGGTAATTTTCGTGGCAGATATTTCGTCCTGGTACCATCAACAAGTTATTTCTTGGTATTCTACACACTGAACACGGAATGTCTTGGTCATGTAGATGTTTCCATGATGACTGACTGCTTGTCTCATACTCTGCACCGTATATAATACCATCATAAACTCCAGGACTATATTTGTCGTATATAGGATTCTTTGGTAGACACAGAGGGTCGACAGCTGTTCCACTATGTGTGTAATGAGACCCTGCTGCGTACCCAGTGTAAACTTGATATGCAGTATCTGGGCATGTTGTTCTCCCCCATCTTACGTATGTAGTGCCATCAGCTGACTTCTGGTTTGTTTGAATAGTTTTGTTCAACTGGGCGATAGTATCTCTTGCATCTGGAATAATATACAAAATATATAGAAAGAAATGTACACGGCTTGAATAAATCCGAAAGTGCTTTATCTTTAATGTTTCGTTAAACCACTTATAAATTCATTTTGAGAATTTGCTTTTTATAATATTGAAACGATTGCTACTATCACTGCTTATATATCTATCTAAGCATCCCGACATCATCATTAATTGATGAATATTTTCATCAGGAAGCATACTAGAATCAAGTTGAATAAAATAGAATATTGGAAATTCGCAGAAAAACATTATAACGCGAACCAAAAGGCGTTATAAAGCAAACTTAAGGCGTTAGTACATAATATCAAAGTGTTATAACGCGAGCAAAAGATATGCGTAAAATCCCGAAACGATTTAATAACAAATTCATGCTTATCAAAAAGATAGACTGGTGACGCGAAAAAAGAAGAACAAGATTGATATGAATTAATTGCACACGATATATTTGCTTCAGATTTTCAAATATCTACTGATATTTCATAATGTCACAATCTTTTATATGAAGATACGAACACAAATTAGGAGTTGACTTTCATCTTTACTTATGAGATACTTTTACCTAATTTGAATATTCTATCACTTAAAAAGAAGATATGTCAGATGATGTGGACTTAACACACACCGAATAAGCAAGAAAAGCTTTCAATATCAGCAGACATTAAAAAATATGATATCAAGAGTGTATGTATTTGAAATAATAATTGTCAGTAGCGGTTAAAGTACAATCTTAAAATATCATTTAAATAAAATAAACTGAAACATTGAAGTTGCGAAATGGTAATTATCTAAAGGAATTATCCAAAATACTTAAATGACTATATATAAAATTAATAGGTACATAAAAAGTAAGACAAACCTTTGAGTTCTTCAATAAGCGTTGCCACTCTTTTGCTCTGTACGGAAGTGATTTCCTCAAGCTGAATCAGTTTCTTTAACACGTTATATTCGCACTGAAATTTATTTTCACACGAGCCACTTTCTGTGGAAGACGACGAAGCGCTGTCAATACTCAGCAACAAGAAAAGTTTTGCAACCACATAGAAGAACATAATTTTGTTCAGAGTGAAGGACATCTATCACTATGAGCCTTTTCAAAACAAATATTGTCTTGTTTTACTCTCGTGTTATGCTTTATTGGTTTGAATAGTTTTAAAAACAAAACAAAAAACAATCCCCAAAACGTGGGTTTATTGTTACAAATAGGAAGAAGGAAGAAAATGTCTTAAATCTTGTAACAAAAAGTGTTATTTAAAACATCTTATTGCATGAAAGACTATTCACGATACATATATTGCACCATTTTTATGTTGGAATGAGTGTGAAAAATGGTTATGATTTAAAGAAATACAGAAACGATTATGATTATCGTTCATTCACCAATATATGTTTAATGAAAAAAAGTTAAGGATAAAATATAGCAATTAGCTAAAATATGATAGGAATGTCCCACCCTATTTTAATTGTACAATAACGATATATTCTGAAAGATTTTTATAGAATTTTCTGTGTGTTACGTAGGTTTTTGTTTAAACAAATGATCTAAAATATAAAATTGAAAATAATAGAAAAATCTAAAGTTATTTTGACTTTAACCTGGAATCCCCAAATTTACATTTGGATGCGCATTATGTTACTAGACAGTAGATGGTCGTGATTTGTCTGATAATATAAGCAACACAGTCAAACTGCTTGATATTTATGATTTAAAAATTGAATCATCACTGCCAATCTGTAATGTTTTTGGTATTAAAATATAAATATAAGCTTTGCAACTCATTCTGTTAAACAAACATTATACGAGTGTTCAGAGAATTGCTTTTTAGACGTGTGTTTGCATATGTAAAGGAGATTTATTTTGAAAGTATCAAACTAGCACCAGTAAGATATTTTCTAAATAGCTACATATTTTAACAATTTATAAAGTAGAGAACAAACACAGAATCATTGAAGAACGCCTAAAACAGAAAAATTGAAACTGTTGCATGCTTGGTTTGATTGAGCATGTTCATTTACAGTAATGGTAAGAACAAATATGAAATCGCATTTCATGGTTAAAATGAATTTCGCTGTATCATTGTTGACCCCGCTTAATAACCCGAATGTTTAATGACCCCATGGGTCATTTTTCAACGGACTATGATCTGTTCTGATCAGGGTAAGTAACTGCGGCGACAAGTGTAGTGTATCAGTAACCCATACTTCCCCTGATCAGTACAGATAATAGAGAAACAATGTGTAGCAGACGTACAATATTTACTGGTATGATATAAGAAACCGTTGACTTTATACATGTGCTTTGAGTTTAATTAAAATGTTGAGTAGGATTAGAAAGCAAGTCGAACATTAAAGTGCACAACTGTTATTGCGTAAAACATAACTTGGGTCTATATAGTGGCAATGTAAAACCATCGGTTTAAAGCGCGTGAAGATTTTGATTTATTTATGGGTATAGAAAGATTAATTTATACACAACACATGAAGCATATAGTCGTTCTAAACACATTGTAAAGAGAACATTCCTTAAACCAATGGTTACCTATAGATATTCTAATGAATTGTAACAGTCGATTTTACTTGTTTAAACGCCACATATTTCGTGAAAAAATATTCCATATTTGAGTGAAAATATAAACCATATTTCACTAAAAACGAAAAAAATCACCTTTTTTATTTAATTTTATTATAAAAAATTGTTACGAATCCCCTTGCTTGCTATGCAACTGCAAATATACAGCGCGCAGTAATATATTTATTATTTATATGTGCGTCTTGTTTTGCACGCGTTGTTTAGCTCTATATTGTGGCGTCACGTATACAACACTTTAAACGTCTCTGCAGCGTTAATGACTGAATTAAAGATATTGGTGTTCGTATTTATTTTCTTAGTTAGACCATTTTCTATCATTCTATTTTTCAAAACAAAATTCAACAAAAACAAAAAAAGAAAGAAGTCCCTTAAAATGACTCCGCCCACTTTCATACTTATATTTCATAATTAGTTTTTTTTCAAATAGGAACTAGAATCTATATTTGACTGATATAGCACCATATTTAATGGGTAAAATTAAATAATTTATCATATTTTGTATGGTGTTGATTTTTATTTCTGATGGAGACGTAAGTCAAAGTAGTAGAATGAGTTTTCATTATCTTTACCACTTATATTAAAAAGAAATACATTATTTTAATTTTAGAAACTTTAAAGCAATTCCATAAAGATTTAATATTTCATAAGTTAAATGATTATTAAATAAAAAGTGTATATAAATAGCTAATAGATAAATATAAATGTAAAAATTTTATTTCTTATTGAACATTTTGTTAAAATTGACTGATTTTAATTAATAAAAAACTCAATTTCATTTTGGGAAAACCACAACCCTCATTTGTAAAACTGCCATGTCCCTTAAATTTAAACATTAAATTTCAAACCTGTTCCAAGTATCTCTAGAATTTTACTTTTATGTTTAGCCAACGAAGCGGTTAACAAATGACTTGCACGTGATATTTCAGTTTTCCAGACATGTCTATCAGGAACAAAGCTTTTAAAGCAACACAAGTTGGTAAGATCTTTGTATCTTCTAGTTAAAAATTAACAGCTCGTGAGTGAAAGGTTTCAGATTAGGTAAGGTGTGAGAATAAGTACAATATATACAATAATGTTTTTCAAACAGAAATGCGAGAAAAGACAAAGGGGGCATTAAATGTTAAATGATAAAGAACGTCACAGTTTAACTTGTAGAAAGCATTTTATCCAATCGCGTTGACTGTTATGATGACCTTTTTAGCTCACCAGTCACAAAGTGACAGGGTGAGCTTTTATGATCGCTTTTCGTCCGGCGTCCGTCCGTCCGTCGTCCGTAAACTTTTACTTTAAATGACATCTCTTCATAAACCACTGAGCCAATTTCATCCAAACTTCACAGGAATGTTCCTTTGGTGGTCACCTTTGAAAATTGTTCAAAGAATTTAATTCCATGCAGAA
>NW_026858718.1:0-45236 GCF_026571515.1 Ruditapes philippinarum | reverse complement strand
TGAAGCTAAATGTCCTATAATGAGGCCTGGATTCTTTTCTATTAGCCAGTGCTTTTTTAGTGCTTTGATCAGAGTTAAAGAGAAATTCTGGAATAACATTCTGTGGTGTGCGTGTGATTTTTATGCTTACAATACTCAAGTTCATGTTCGTTGTATAAAAGGTATTACGAAGTTTTTTTTCCTGAACACGTGTCAGATAAACCAAAATGACCTTTAAAATAGGACCCATTTAATACAATGATGACAAAGTAAATTTTCTTAGCCTAGATATCATAATTTTTTTTGCCATTACAAAGTTATACATAATTTTTTAATAATTACACGAAAGCTCTCAAATTAACATAGAATATTTGTAAAAATTGTGTATGTCAGTTTCCAACTCCGTACGTTTAGCTAAATTCATCATTGTAATGGAGAAAAAAACAAACATGATTACAACAATGTAATACTTTTAAATATTTTGAAATTGCTTTTGAAAGATTTTTCTCACAAGAACATATGTGAACAACAAGAAATTAACAAACAAACCCATAATTGCTTTTAAATTTATGGATTGTTGGTATATTCCACTTTCGCACATTCGTTGCTGCCGATACGCAAAAAAAAATTCTCCGTTTCGCTTTTAGTCATCCCGAGAATCATCACGTGACCGTTGTTTTTATTCAGATTTGCAAAACTGAAAGGTGTTTAAACGCTTTTCCAACAAAAATTGGAGAAAATATGTATTTCAAACGATTTGCCAATCCAAAGGACATATATCAATGTATCACTGATTCTGTTTGAATGTCCCTAACACGCAGGTAACAAAAAATTATCGGTTTCGTGAAATTTTACTTTTTTTTGTGACATTCGGCCGTACCTCAGTGGAGTACCTTTAAAGGTATGGTAACGTGCTGTCTGCTGCATGTACATTGCATACTTAAACAGCGGGTCATCGGTTCGATTGACACCCAATTTTTCCCGCCAGTTTTAGGAGTGACAGTCCTCGACCTATACTGACCGATAGTAGCAGAGTGGCATAGGCCGGAAAAGTTACGGCTCCATACAGTGCTTTTTGGGTATGAAAACATTCGGCTATGCATGCTTTCACACATATTTGTTGTTGCCAGCTTTGCTGTATCTCTCAGCTGTTTGAACACCCGCAGTACTTATTGTTTGATAATGTTTCATTCACATGACGATAACTGAAGATTTCGTCCATATGGCAAATAGATGCGTTTGTTTTTGCTGTTTTAGGGCGTGCCTGGCAAAACACTGACTTCCGGCGGCAACCATTGTGCTTGCCACTGAAACAGTCCAGAATGTTTTCAATAGCATCTCTGGCTCTCTGTATGTACTGATCTTGCTGGTGAAAGAGTTTCTGCATTCTGGTAAGTTCCAATCGTACACGAATACGAATACTTGTTGCCAATTTTGCCCTGTATGCGGCAAGGTCCATGCCTCTTGGGACCTTGATTTTGGCTGCACGAAGCTGCTTATGCATGTTCCGCATTGCATGGACAAAGCATTTATAGTGTTGCACTTTAGTGCTTGTCTTAACATTATGCTCTCTAATAGCTTTAGCGAGAGATAAACTTGCATCTGTCGTGACGGATCGAACTTTTATAATATTTTGCTTTTTAATTTTTTCTAGTGATTTTTTAAGGAATGCTGATTCAGCTTGATTTATTGATGTGTGGTCAGAATAGTTCTTTTTGCAATGCTTGTTGTTGTGATCACATTCTTTCCTCATGCATAATTTATTTCCAACATTAATGTCTATAGGTAGATGTTTTAAGGTAGATTTTTCAATTACAGGCGCGAAAACTTGTGTGGCAGTGATGTTGTTTGCTTGTGGCCTGCTTGTGTAAGATGCATCGAATTCCACATCTGTTTCAGCAGAGGCTCCAGACAAGTGAGTAATAGTCTTGACATACTCCTGATTTTTTAACATTTGATCCTGGCAAATATCTTCCACTTGATCTGACATAATGTTCAGTTTTCTTTGCATTCCCCTCTTATTTGGTGCTTGAATGTTAAGGCATGCTAAGACAAGCTGCACATCAGCAATGCCCATCTTAGATGACATAACTGGCAATAGCAAACTAGAATTAAGTGTCCCACTTGGTTTCCCATGCCGCTGTTCTATCGTTTGGGACAAGGACTGAGCCCCTGTTGTAAAGTTACAGTTGGTACATTTAATGGTAACTTCCACACACACCCCCCTTCTGTCAGACACTACAGTTTTAATATTAGGCTGAATACAGCTATGTTTTGCCACTAATTGCAGAATGCAGCCTAGCTTCTGAGAGTTAACAATGAAATTTTCATTGCTTCCTTCACATGCTAACTCACTGTCCTTCAAACTTTCAGGCTTTGACTGTGCGCGGCGTGGGCGTAACTTGAATGGCAGAACTGAGGAATTAAGTCTTTGACCAGCAGCATTTAGTACATCATCCGCAACTGATTGCTCAAGACGCACAAAAGATTCCGGACACTGGTTAATTGGTAAATCCACATTTCTGGAACAAGATGCTGAATTAACACTGTTGTTAATGTCATAGTTTGGATAAAAACCTTTCTTAAACAGTGCGCCTTTTGCTCGCCTAGCAACATTGTGCTTATAACTTAAATTTGAAGTTTTTTTAATTTGTCTCATTATTAACTTAATTGTACATGCAACCCAAAGTGCTAATTGATACTGAAGCTGGGCAAAGATTTGTTTGGGGACAATATTCTTATGTTTCTTATTTTTCTGTGTTTAAGAGTCTTAAATGAAGTAAACAGTGTCAGGTCATTAAGGAATAACTACTATTTGTCTTTCTTTTGACCGTTATAAGCAGAAAGGTAAACTTTGGAATTATAGTACTTATCTCCCTTTTACTTTGTCATTGTAAACTCTAATACAGCCAAGCTGTTTAATATCTTTAAATCTGAAAATAATTACCTTTAAAAATGAACTAAGAGTGCATTATTTTAGCAATATGACTATATATTTATGTGAACATTATATATTTTAAATTAATCAGTGCTCATTCTAGTCATAGAAGTATATCTTTATATAATATATATATTGAGGTCTAATTTGCAGTGTACATCATTTTGTGCATGGAAATAGAGCTGCATGCTTGAATTTTTGGTGAAAATCATGTAATATAATGCTTGAAATAACAAAAAAGATTGCTTTGGGTCTTAAAATGTGCTGAAACCAGGAAAAAATGCATCTATATAGTTTTCTGTCACTTAGAAGAAAATCAGTCATACTACAGAAATTGACATTGTACTGGTTATTTCCCTTGAAATTTGACATTTTTCTAAAACTGGGATAAAATAAGATATAAACACACTATTCAAATTTCAAATATACCTTTATTTAGAATTGTCATATTTAATAAAAAAACCAGAAAAATTACAATTGGGCAATTAAAAAACTTAAGGGGGAGGGACATTTCTACTTTTTGGCCCCCTGAAATTTTTGAAATACAGAATGGTTTTTTGAAGGGTTTTGTTTAATTTCTTTGTTGATGTAATTTTTTGTAATTTTTGTAGGAAATGGGGTAAATTTAATGTTTTTGTGCAAAAATTTGCCTTGGGAGTTTTACATTTTTGACTCTTAAAAAAAGGGTGAAAAACTGAAATTTCAGATTTTCATCTGCTCAGAAGGTAAGAAATTGATAAAATTTTGCAAAAAAATTTAAAAGTATACAAAACTTTTTTTAGCATTTCATACTTTAGATATTTTTCATGAAAAATTTTTATAAATTTAAAGACTTGGCGGATTTTTTAGTGTTAGCTCTTCATGAAGATTGGGCATATTCCTTTATTTTCAGCCTGATTTTGGATGGGTGGGGGGTAATATTATTTGCTCTCAGATTGTACTATATGGAGCAATGGATGCATTTAGTTATTTTTTTCAATGTTTGTCATATATCCTTGAATACTGCCAAGCAGTAAGTTTTTCACATGTTTATAAAATCAAAAAAAAATTGGTAATGTGTTTAACGGCCTCACGGAACTAAAAATTGCTCATTTTTAGGTCCCCTGCCCCCTTAAGGAAAATTTCATTTTTTGAAAATGTTTTGAAATTAGCAATTTTTTACTGCAAAACATTTGTAAGACACTTATTAACATTATTTTATACAATTCATTGGATTTAACCTACTTCTGAAAAGCAAATGGCCTGTTTATTAAAGGGAGGTAATAAATACACTGAAAATTGACAAAATTTGTTAGTTACCCAAGCATCATGAAAATGCATATTTATTGATTATAGAAAGCTTTGTATTGCTCAAATTAACATTTTAACATATAATTTAACAGTTTGATGCCTTAAAGGTTAATTTTTTGTAGAAATGTCTTCTCATTTACATTTTCTATATGAAAATCCTAGTTATTATAGCCTGACTAACTATTATTTTTTTATTTTCACTAGAAACAGTCATAATGGCCAGTTTTCTATTTAATTTATCTTTAACAAGTGATGAAAAAGCACATGTTATGTCGGTTATTGACAAAAAATCTGTGTCTGTTGGTAATTGCCTGAAATGGCATGGTACGGTGGACACAGATGGCTACGGCCAGCTACGTTTTATGCTTCGAGGGCGCAGGGTAAAAGTTAGGGTTCACCGTGCGGTGTATTTTTTAGAAACTGGTCAGGTTCTTGACCCGAAAATACATGTATCACACCTGTGTCATAATAAATTATGTATAAATTTGAATCACTTAAATTATGAGCCTCAGGGTGTTAACAATGCAAGGAAAGTTTGCTTTAATGAGGGGGTTTGTACTGGTCATTATGGCTATCCAGCTTGTAGACTTTAAGGTATGTGCAAATAGTTGACACTGTTTACTTTGCATTATGATAATGAACACATTGTTTGCAGTTTTCAGAAGTTTATTCATTTTTGGTTGTTTATTGTTACAATTAAGACACAAATGAGACAATTTAAGAGTAGAATCAGTGAGGGAAAATAGCAATGTCAACAATACAGTATATTTATTGAAACTGAAATCAAAACACAACATACTGATTTCATACATGTAATAAATTTCTCTTTAACCAGTTCAAATTAATTTTCCATTGTTAAAAAGACCAAAACAAGAATGCGCATATTGAACCGATTTGTGAGTGCGCCCATTTTATTTCGTTATTGTCAGATTCACAGTACATTACCATTCCGATGTCGAAATCATTTAGCCGTAATGACAATTTATTTGAAGTAAAATATTTTATAGATAGTGCCGACAATTTGTAATGTATGTGAATTTGCAAGTTTATATTTGTAATGTCTTTTATTTATTAAGATTAATAGCATACATGTGGTCTTCCACAGATGCTGACTGTGATGAATACAGAGAGCTTTGTAGTAACATTCTACTCGAACGCCTCTGTTTGCTGCGATATTTTGCGGTCTTGTAGAATGTCTCTTTCTTCCTTAAAGGGGCTACACTGAGGTCTGACAGGTAATTTGGTATCAAAAAAAAAATGTAAACAAATTTCCTCGCAAATCACAATATTATAACTAAAATAACAATAACTTACACTTTAACCAACCCTCTTGCAACAATTATGCGAGAAAATGCATTTTCACATTAGCTTTTGATGCAAAAATGAAAGTTACCCACAATTCATCGGGTATGACTAAAATACGCAACGGACAATTTTGGAACAACAGAGTAAACGGGGTTATTGATTTTTTCTCAACATTCTAACCTATCATGTTTATATAACTTGAGTATAACGAAGAGAAACTGTATAAAAGATAATCAAGGTAGCAATTTCGTTGTCTTGAAAAATCAAACGCCAGCGAAGCGGACATTTTCTAGACAAAACGGAAAGATATTATATACATGTACAATTATTTTCATTGACATTTCAGTTTCAATTTCAATATTCTAAGGCAAACATAATGTATCGGTGATATTTATACTATAACGAGCACAGTGTAATCACACTATTAAATACATGTATTTAACGCTATCTATAACGTATTTAAATCAAATACAGTTAATGACATGTCTCATTTGATTTGATTGTTTGTTTTTGGGAAGGAGTGGGAGTTACGTCACACAAAACTGTGTAGGTCATTTTGGCGACTCTTCAGTTTTACTGGTGGAGTAAGAACTCAGGTGCCCCCTTTGCAAAATTGTTTCTGGCACAAACGGTCATCTGTGTATGTAATGAGTGACGTTTCGTAGGCTATCTTGATAGGATCGTACATACACGTTCAACACACAATTGCATCATATTCATACCATAGGCAAATTTAAATGCACGTTCCCTGTTGTAACAATATGAAACCCCAGAAAAAACCTTTGAACCAGCTTCTGAATGTGGCATTTCTATCGTTATTCCACCCCAAAAAGAAGAATGAGTACATCAATGGGCATGCTCTGGAGTGTTGGGAACTATTACCTGCACTCCAGTTACGCACTGTGCATGTATATGAATTCGATTTAACTCTGACACATTTTCAACAGAAAAATCTTCAAACTATGATACAATAACTGTTTATGATTCTATTAGAAACTTGTTTAGAATTTAATGATTTCTCGGTGAAAACGATATAGTTTACTTGTACTACAGATAAGATCAAAGTGCTGAAGGCACTGAAGAAAAAACCGAATTAACTAACACATTTACACTCCAGTTTCACAGGTAAATTAATTTTATATATCGCGGTTTACATCTTAATATCAGCTAACCTTTGCTTTTTGAGACTTTTGTTTTTGAAAATAATCTAAACGAGTAAAATAAACCCTCTTTTATGGGCAAATGATTTAAGTATCATCCCCGATTTCTTTTTCATAAATTGGCTTTAGCAAATTCTTTTCTATTCAAATATTAAGATCATTCTGTCAGTGACGTGTCTTCTACTTGAAATTTTCCTGTTGTGTATTTTTCGGTAACAGGAAGAAAATGACAGTCTGTTCATTTGATCATGACTGTGAAAAATCATGTTTTGTGAACCAATTTATCCTGCCGATAAAGATTTTGCAAGCAATCTGGTGGTTTATGTTTTAGTGCTTACACTTAGTATTTAATTCCAAAGAACATTTCTTAGGAGACCTTTAACGTTTGATTACGGTAATTTTAATCATTGGTTCTTGTTGCTGGGTCATATGGGGGTTGTGTTCTTTGAACGCCGCCTTTCCTTGTTGATCTTGTTTATCATATTTTCACTATAACCGAAATACTTAGGAATTACTGTTACTGTGAAATTTTTCGTTCATGTGTTTAAAATACTTAAGGAGCTCTATAAAATTTCAAAACGGTATCCAGTATTTCCAAAACAATTTACAAAGGCTTTTAATACACAATCATATAAATCTTAAAGTATTACGAGAACCACCCACCTAATCTCCAGAACATACATACGAAAAACAAGATAAATCAAAAGGCTGCAAGCTCTGTGGTAGTTTCTGATCTTTGCAATCTAAATCGCATTGTATAACTGTATTATTTTCCTATATTAGTTTATTTTTATGTACTTTTATTCTTCTTGCTTGGTACCAGAGTTTGATACATATGGAATTTTGCATGACTAGAGTTGCATCAAAAAATCATTTATGTTCATTTTTATGACAGACACACTTTATCCTTGCATATCGTGGCTATTTACTTAACAAAGAAACTTTATAAAAAATAGTTGCCTTGAATTGGATTTGAACCCCAGACACACTAAACGAGCGCGTAACGCTTGCACCACGGAGAAGATATATGAACAATGCCTGAATACAATCAAGTAATACTTAATTTAGATTTTCCATTGCATTTCTGGTTTGTAATCCTTATTAATTTCGAGGTTTTTTGTTCAAGATAAAAATGTTGTTTAACATTGATGTAAATAATTTAACAAAAATATTCTCGCCAAAACAGTCCGACATGTATATATTCCACTACTCGACAGTCAGATTTATTTGTGAAATACGCTCTCGACATCGCTTAAAATAGCATTTTCATTGAATAAAATGATATTCATCCGCGTAAATTGTGAATGTGCATTCATGGACAATTCTATAACCCAAAGCTACTTTTAAACTTTGAATGCATTGTAATTTGTTGGATACTTATAACAAAATGAAAATATTTCTTTCTTTTAAATCGCTAGTTTTCAGCTGTTTTAAGAACTGCTTGTTGTTAGGTTTGTCATGAAACCGCTGTGTCAGAGATTGAATGTTAGCTTTGTATATCTTCGATCAGAAATACAAAAAGGAATGGTAACATTCAATGAATGCAACACCCACACGACCAAGCAACACAGGACCACAGCTAAATTATCAATAAAAAAATTAATTTTAGGCTTTCAAGTGGTAAATAAAAAGACTAAACAAAAAAAAGGAAGAAAGAAGAGACAAAAGTAGAGAAAAAAGGTTTTAGTGCTATTAAACAAGCAAAAAAGCAGGGTTCTCTTCCTAGCAATGAAGTGCACCCGATCAGTATTTAGCCATTGCAGTTTTTGAAACTAGTCACTCGTGTTTTCAAAATAGTCGGGAAATGAACCTGACCTTTTTTATAAAAATATTTACAAAACTATTAACAATGAGTGTGCCATGATAAACAGGCTATAAGGGGTAAAATCAATGGTTAAGATATGCATTGCCCTTTCCCAAGTTTTGTATACCGCCTAGGAGTTGGAAGTATTATAAAACATAGTTTAAGCAATGGTTTTTGTATGAGGTGAGGTTAATAATATCTTACTGAATTCTTAAAGTTACTTTTACTTACCTGCCCTTCACATTTGTCTTGCAAGTATCATGATTTTGTTTGTTTCGTTTAATTTGAAAGAAAATTAGGGTTTAAAGAACAACAACTATATAATCAGTTTTAAGTTTATTTCACTAGTCACGGCAGCTGTGGAAGCTTGACTGTGCCGGGGGCTGCGTCCTGTGAACGTTGCCGTCGCCTTGTTTGCCTTTATTCCAGTTTTCCTTTTTTACTCTTATAACGCTCTCATCTTCTTTTCCACCGGGAAGCTTCAATATATTGGTAACATTAAATCACAGCTCAATTGACCCATCACTAGTACGGAGGCCTTCCTATAAGAAAGAAATTTATCAGTATATCTGCTGTATCAATAATGATAATAATAATATTAATAGAGCCAGATTGTAACTCTTTTTTGACCTTCTTGATAATGTTTACCATGTACATGAAACATGTATCAATTACCTATAGTTTTGAATGTCTAGATCAAAACGTAGTATTCTTCTCATCAACAAAGTTTACATCCAATGCGATAAAATATGCAAGTATGTATGTTAAATGATAAATATTAAATTTCAGATCTATCTAGCAAAGGAGATCGCTTTTTTCTTATAGAATTTTAATAATATGCACTAGACATACATAAGAAATATTAACTAATAAAGTTGAAGCCTAAATGTCCTATAATGAGGCCGGATTCTTTTTCTATTTAGCCAGTGCTTTTAGTGCTTTGATCAGAGTTAAAGAGAAATCTCTGGAATAACATTCTGTGTGTGCGTGTGATTTTTTATGCTTACAATACTCAAGTTCATGTTCGTTGTATAAAAGGTATTACGAAGTTTTTTTTCCTGAACACGTGTCAGATAAACCAAAATGACCTTTAAAATAGGACCCATTTAATACAATGATTGACAAAGTAAATTTTCTTAGCCTAGATATCATAATATTTTTGCCATTACAAAGTTAATACATAATTTTTAATAATTACACGAAAGCTCTCAAATTAACATAGAATATTTGTAAAATTTGTGTATGTCAGTTTCCAACTCCGTACGTTTAGCTAAATTCATCATTGTAATGGAGAAAAAAAAACATGATTACAACAATGTAATACTTTAAATATTTTGAAATTGCTTTTGAAAGATTTTTCTCACAAGAACATATGTGAACAACAAGAAATTTAACAAACAAACCCATAATTTGCTTTTAAATTTATGGATTGTTGGTATATTCCACTTTCGCACATTCGTTGCTGCCGATACGCAAAAAAATTCTCCGTTTCGCTTTTTAGTCATCCCGAGAATCATCACGTGACCGTTGTTTTTATTCAGATTTGCAAACTGAAAGGTGTTTAAACGCTTTTCCAACAAAATTGGAGAAAATATGTATTTCAAACGATTTGCCAATCCAAAGGACATATATCAATGTATCACTGATTCTGTTTGAATGTCCCTAACACGCAGGTAACAAAAAATTATCGGTTCGTGAAATTTTACTTTTTTTTGTGACATTCGGCCGTACCTCAGTGGAGTACCTTTAAGGTATGGTAACGTGCTGTCTGCTGCATGTACATTGCATACTTAAACAGCGGGTCATCGGTTCGAACCTTGACACCCAATTTTTCCGCCAGTTTTAGGAGTGACAGTCCTCGACCTATACTGGCACCGATAGTAGCAGAGTGGCATAGGCCGGAAAAGTTACGGCTCCATACAGTGCTTTTTGGGGCATATGAAAACATTCGGCTATGCATGCTTTCACACATATTTGTTGTTGCCAGCTTTGCTGTATCTCTCAGCTGTTGAACACCGCAGTACTTATTTATTATGTTTGATAATGTTTTCATGTCACATGACGATAACTGAAGATTTCGTCCATATGGCAAATAGATGCGTTGTTTTTGCTGTTTTAGGCGTGCCTGGCAAACCACTGACTTCCGGCGGCAACCATTGTGCTTGCCACTGAAACAGTCCAGAATGTTTTCAATAGCATCTCTGGCTCTCTGTATGTACTGATCTTGCTGGTGAAAGAGTTTCTGCATTCTGGTAAGTTCCAATCGTACACGAATACGAATACTTGTTGCCAATTTTGCCCTGTATGCGGCAAGGTCCATGCCTCTTGGGACCTTGATTTTGGCTGCACGAAGCTGCTTATGCATGTTCCGCATTGCATGGACAAAGCATTTATAGTGTTGCACTTTAGTGCTTGTCTTAACATTATGCTCTCTAATAGCTTTAGCGAGAGATAAACTTGCATCTGTCGTGACGGATCGAACTTTTATAATATTTTGCTTTTTAATTTTTTCTAGTGATTTTTTAAGGAATGCTGATTCAGCTTGATTTATTGATGTGTGGTCAGAATAGTTCTTTTTGCAATGCTTGTTGTTGTGATCACATTCTTTCCTCATGCATAATTTATTTCCAACATTAATGTCTAATAGGTAGATGTTTTAAGGGGTAGATTTTTCAATTTTACAGCAGCGCGAAAAACCTTGTGTGGCGTTGATGTTGTTTGCTTGTGGCCCTGCTTGGGTGTTAAATTGCCATCGAATTCCCAAACATATGTTTCAGCAGAGGGCCTCCCGACAAGTGAGTAATAGTCTTGACATACCTCCTGATTTTTTAAACATTTGAATCCTGGCAAATATCTTTCCACTTGATCTGACAATTGTTCAGTTCTTGCATTCCCTCTTATCTGGTGGCTTGAAATGTTTTAAAGGGGCATTTGGCCTAAGAACAAGCTGCACATCAGCAATGCCCAAATCTTAAGAATGACATAACTGGCAATAGCAAACCTAGAAATTTAAGTGTCCCCAACTTGGGTTTTTCCCAATGCGCTGTTCTACATCGTTTGGGACAAGGACTGAGCCCCTGTTGTAAAGTTACAGTTGGTACATTTAATGGTAACTTCCACACACACCCCCCTTCTGTCAGACACTACAGTTTTAATATTAGGCTGAATACAGCTATGTTTTGCCACTAATTGCAGAATGCAGCCTAGCTTCTGAGAGTTAACAATGAAATTTTCATTGCTTCCTTCACATGCTAACTCACTGTCCTTCACACTTTCAGGCTTTGACTGTGCGCGGCGTGGGCGTAACTTGAATGGCAGAACTGAGGAATTAAGTCTTTGACCAGCAGCATTTAGTACATCATCCGCAACTGATTGCTCAAGACGCACAAAAGATTCCGGACACTGGTTAATTGGTAAATCCACATTTCTGGAACAAGATGCTGAATTAACACTGTTGTTAATGTCATAGTTTGGATAAAAACCTTTCTTAAACAGTGCGCCTTTTGCTCGCCTAGCAACATTGTGCTTATAACTTAAATTTGAAGTTTTTTTAATTTGTCTCATTATTAACTTAATTGTACATGCAACCCAAAGTGCTAATTGATACTGAAGCTGGGCAAAGATTTGTTTGGGGACAATATTCTTATGTTTCTTATTTTTCTGTGTTTAAGAGTCTTAAATGAAGTAAACAGTGTCAGGTCATTAAGGAATAACTACTATTTGTCTTTCTTTTGACCGTTATAAGCAGAAAGGTAAACTTTGGAATTATAGTACTTATCTCCCTTTTACTTTGTCATTGTAAACTCTAATACAGCCAAGCTGTTTAATATCTTTAAATCTGAAAATAATTACCTTTAAAAATGAACTAAGAGTGCATTATTTTAGCAATATGACTATATATTTATATGAACATTATATATTTTAAATTAATCAGTGCTCATTCTAGTCATAGAAGTATATCTTTATATAATATATATATTGAGGTCTAATTTGCAGTGTACATCATTTTGTGCATGGAAATAGAGCTGCATGCTTGAATTTTTGGTGAAAATCATGTAATATAATGCTTGAAATAACAAAAAAGATTGCTTTGGGTCTTAAAATGTGCTGAAACCAGGAAAAAATGCATCTATATAGTTTTCTGTCACTTAGAAGAAAATCAGTCATACTACAGAAATTGACATTGTACTGGTTATTTCCCTTGAAATTTGACATTTTTCTAAAACTGGGATAAAATAAGATATAAACACACTATTCAAATTTCAAATATACCATTTTATTCAGAATTGTCTATATTTCAATAAAACAACAGCAAATATGACAATTGGGAGCACATAAAAATACTTAAGGGGGCAGGGGACATATTCGTACTTTGGCCCCGGGAAAAATTTATTTGATAATACAGACATGGTGTTTTGAAGGTGTTGAAAATTGTTTATATTTCTTTGTTGATGTAATTCTTTGTAATTTGTATGTAGGAAATGAGCTAAATTTTATATGTTTTGTGTGCGAAACTTAGCCTTCGGTAGCTTTGTATGCATTTTTGACTCTTCAAAAGGAGGCTGAAAAACTGTAAATTTCAGATTGTCATCTGCTACAGAACGAGTAAGAAAACCTTTTTATAAAAATTTTGCAAAAAAATCTTTAAAAGTATGGGCAGACACTTTGTTTTTGCATTTTTATACTTTATGAAACTTTTAAATATAAAAATTTCATAATTTTAAAAACATTAGGGGGATTTTTTAAATTTAAACTCTTCATGAATTTGGGCATATTCCCTTTTTTTTTCAACCTGTTTTGGCCCCTGGGTGGGGGGTAATATTAAATTTTTCTCAAGATTGTTACTATATGGGGCCAAAGGATGCCCGATAAATTATTTTTTTTCAATGTTTTCCATTTTATCCTTGGGAAAACTGCCAAGGCAGTAAATTTTTCACATGTTTATTTAAAAACAAAAAATATTTGGTAATTTTGTTTTAACCCGGCCCCCACGGAACTTTAAAAAATTTCTCATTTTTTTGGTTCCCCGGCCCCCCTTAAATTACCAATTTTGTCTAGGTTGCGACATTAAGCGGCAATGGTGCAGTATTTAGCGGCAAGTGACATATTTAGCGGAGTTGCGACATATAAAGGCGACATTCATATTCTCTAATAACTCAAACCCATTTAGCCGCCTCTTACGATCACCCAGGGATAAACGGTAGCTGCAATTCCTCAACCCTTAAAGGCAACGACTCAGTCACAGGAGGAAGACTGAATACCAGCAGATGTTATACTATTGTATCAAAACTTTATATTTCGACGTCGTCATGTGTTAGTGGATAGTATAAAAATATCATTATTAAAGAATTATTCAATTTACTTTCTTATGATATTTAAGGACGACTATCCGACAAAAAGGAAGAGTAATTTCGAATAGAGTTCCTCGTCGAATATCAGAGAGGCATCCGGAGAAAAGCGCGTCGAATAGAGGTCCTTGAGGTGAACTATGCGACTACGAACTACGGAAATATCCCTATAGGGTGTGACAGAGCCCATTAAAATAAATTATGGAAGTCTCGCGATTTTATTGTACATTAGCTTGCATGTTAAATATGATTATTATTCAACTTTACAGAATCAAAGTATTCCTAAGTCATGCAAGTTTCATGTTTTGCGTGTTGTTAATGTAGTGATACAAATAAAAGGAAGTGATATAAACTTTATCTTTTGTTCTTTTGTAACTGTGTGATTAATTGTTACGCTAACAATATGCATAATCGTAAAATGAAGCTAACAAGAGTTACCGGAAACGGCGATCGTGTTTTACCGAACTCGGTGATTGTATTGACAAACTTAACAAGAGTATGGTATATTTAAAAATTCAAAATAATCATAGGTTCACATAATGTGAATAAATTAATCAGACAATCTCATACAAATAGTCAAAGTTGCTATATTTTGTATCCTCGAAGATCGTTCGGCACGACATAATTGTTTGGTATACCTGTTATGCGGTATTTTAAGTTTCTTCTATCTAGCCTTTTTCAACATGGATGGTTCTTGTATTCCTGCTTGAATACTGGAAAATCAAATCACCTTTAGGATATGTTGACTGCTTTTTAAATACTTTTTTGGCGTGTTGTCTGTGATTTACAGGCTTCATAACCTTAGATCTTTTTTCAAAATTCAGTTTTCTTTGGTTCCGCCCATTGTTTTTCTCGCATTTTCTAATTGGGGACTATACACCGCTTTTCATGGAATGGCACGAAAGTGTCATATTCAAGATTCCATGTAAACCGCCCTATGAACACATCTGCATATGTTTCTAAATTCAACATATCGTCATTTTTCAATAATGGAATGGCATATTTTTAAAGTCTGCCTTTTAAAAAAAGGGAGGACAGCTCTTTGTCCTTTTCTCGTAATAAAAGGGGAATCATATGATGCGTGTATGTGGTGGCACGGTCACTTTCCCTACAACATGTCCTCCATACATGTATGTGGTCGCATGGTCGACAATTTTTAATAAAATGAAAACGTTTTTAAGTCAATTACTTCGGAACTGTGTGGTGCAAAGTCTTAATGTTCTTAAAAAAGCTTTAAAGAAAAATTGAAACTTCTGTGTAGGAGCCTATTAAGGACGTTTACACTTAAAAAAGAACTTATAAAATCCTAATTAGGACTTTCATAGTCCTTAATAGTAGACATAGAAAACGTGACTAAAACTTTCTTACTCCAAGGTACAACTAAGTAGGATTTTTTACTTTCAATAAGAAGAAATAAACCTAACTCTATAATGAGTTTTAAAAGGCTTATTGAGAGAAATAAAGTTATCATCAGGAGTTGAGATATAAAATCCTAATTAGAATTTTGTCATTCCTAATATTGAGCTTGAAAAGCCTTAATATAAAATAAAAAAAAAACAAATTTGAATTTTGTAACTTCTAAGTAGGCTTTTTACAAAAAGCAAATAAGAATTTTATTTCTCCTAATAAATTTTAATTTAAGTAAGCTTTTAGACATTAAAAACATCACACTTGTTAGAAGTGGTTACTGGTAGACCCCGCGCACGAACGGGAACCTAAGTAGAAATCGTTGTCGTTCCGTAGGCGAGCTGTTTACCTTCCTCACATTCATGAGTTATTAGTCCCTGGTAGGATTCTTACCAACATCGGTGAGGGGCAAGAAGGTTGACACTAATTTTATATGCACCTAATATGTAGCATAATTGCATACCGTTTAATCAATTGTTTTTACTTTTTAATTGAAAACAAAAGGGGCTATTGTTCAACAATATTGACCTGGCACTTCATTAACTTTCATAAAGGTCATTTGAATAAACACTGACCAGTTTCTATCGAATACTTGTATATCAATATACATTTTGTATTTGCTATCTTCACTCGTCAGTGAGGTGTGGTGTATTGGTATAGGTGTCGGACTACCTATATGACGGTCTCTGGTTCGATTCCTTACCAACACCACGTTATGATATTTTTTTTAAATTTAGTTGCAAGAATTAATTTGAAATAGTTTTTCTGCACCTGAATTCAGAATACCTTTTAAGTGGTGTTTTTATACACAATTATATTTTTTTCAGTACAGTATCTTTCAACCATTATGCAATCATATATTTTTTATGTTGATAGTTTTTATAACAACCATGACAGAATTATATGTGCATGTTGATAATTTAACGTTCTAGAACAAAACAATGAATCGGGACATTTCTTTATGTCCCACGGTTATTAAATTTACACAAACATTTAGTCAATGTATAATGTAATTTAATACCACTAGATAACTTATTTACATAATTATACATCTTGCGACATTAAACGGTAGTGTTGCGGCACATAACGACAAGGAAAATCGTTTAACGTTAGAATTGAAACATTTAACGGCAGAAAATTTTGCAACATAAAGCGATAATTATGCCAAATTTAGCAACAAGTGCGGCATTTAGCGGCGTTGCGACATATAACGTCGCCATTCCTGGTTGATTTTTGTTATAATACATGTACAAATGTATATGTTTGCTATGACTGAATCTACGAAACAAAAATTAAATTGTCTTCATTTCTGTAATAAGTTACCGGAAACTTTTCTGTTCTATTGATTATGTGCTTTAAATAAAACGTTTTAACATTGTTCTCACTCGGATTTTATAGATTTTTAAAACGAAATTATAATATTTGTACCGATGAACTTACGAATGGACAATTGGTATTGACATTAAAACTGATAGCGTTTTACAAACATAAAAAAAACAAATAATTTTATGACTATTAAAATACATTTACAAATACAGGACAGACGGACGCACTATTTTTTCGAACCTGTATGATCTTGACAAGCCTTATATTTTCACTTATTTCAAAACAAATAATATTACGTTTATAGTGGCATGTCTTGTTCCCATGGGTGACATTCAATGAAAGTCTACCCAACAAAATCCAGCCGGGACCACCAGCAAGGAGTCTAGTGGGATACCGTACAAAAAAAGAAGAAAAAGGGCGAAGGTTAGACGTAGTGTACTTATACATGAAATATGACCTATAGACTCAGTATCCGTAACCAATTGCCAAGGAGAAACTATGCCTTGCACCCGGATTGGACCAGCAACCCTTGGAATTCTTGTTCGATGCACTAATGCGGGAGTGGCGGCATAGCACAGTGGTTAATGTGTCGGACTAGTAATCTAATGATCGCTAGCCACATTGGTTCAAATCCAGTCATTGTTTCCTTGAGCAAGAAACTTTACACTAATTGTTCAGTACATGTTGGTTCCAGGAACGGATTCGAAAGTGTGTCTATAAGCTTATAGCTTCCTACACAATTGATAACAAATAAATTCTGTATAAACCAAAGCGAGAGGACGTCTTGTATAATCTTGCACTGTCAAGGGATGGTGGAAACATAAGAACAAAGTCAGTTTCTCAGTAAACATCACTAACCTTTCGTAACAGGGAATATTCTTTTTTTTTCACCGCAAACTCTTTTCCTGGAATATTGAAATATAAGGTTACACATATTTAACCTGACCTTGTCAAATTCGCAGAAGTAACTTAACAATAATAGCTTGTGCTTAAAAAGTAAGCTATTGGCTGTTATTAAAAAGTATATTGCCTTGTTATATGATAGACCATTACAATGTAACAGGAGACATCCATTACAAATTATTTAAATCTTAATCTCTCTTAATGTAATAAATTATAAACGAGTGACGTCCTTAAGTCACTCATTTGTTTAAAACCCTGTTGAGATTTGTGTACATGTAGTTCTAATCACACACGTAAAATCGTTTGTTTAAACCAGCATGCCTCCAGATTCATGCTCATGAAAATTTGGAAAATGTATTTAAAAGTAAATTATTGTGAAATGAACAAAGAAAGTAATTTACACATTGCAAATGGCACTTACAATCCACGTAAATTACCAAAGTGAGGTACAAATATACATAAATACCTCTTACTGCGTTAGAAACTGCGTTAGAAACGCAATCTATTTATAGTGATTGATACTGCAAAATCAGTCATTAATCGCACATAAGATGTAAACAATTAATTCAATATTGAATCTTTTTACGTTTCTTAAGATCTAAATATATTTTTCTAAAGATTGAATTTCTTGAAATATTTTGACTCATCTGTAGGCACATTCAAAATGTTACAATAGTTACCACCTTACCGTATTATTATCCTGATCGTCAACACAATCGATATTTGTTTTTCAAAACAAGCTATATGATTAAATATCCGCTGGCAACTTTCATTTACTTCTTCTGCTTTAACATGTTTAGTTAAGTTAAATATTTCAATATGGTGCTGGCGAGCATGAAAAAACAAAAACAAAAAACAAACGATTAACTGGTTAGCCTTGTTTTATTGCTCGCTATTAACACGGATATACGGTAGTGCGCCTTGTGATGTGTCTTAATTTAGGTGTCTTGTTTGTCTACTTGAACAAAGAGAAAATGAAAACAAAGATGGACAAGGCAAGGTGATGTTCACTGAACGCAGCCCCGGCATAATCTAGTTATACACAGGGCCCCTAGAAGGCACCGAACAAAAAAGTATCTATTTGAGCGGTAAATGAGTAACTTTTGATAAGAATTAACATGAACGTGGCTATTGCAAATCGTCAATATATAAACCTATATTATTTTCGCTACCTATGTTTTATGATTAATTTTACATTTTACTAAACATGTCCTTGTAAAACACATTTAATGAGAGATCAATGTCGGCTACATACCCATAATTGCAGTCTGACAACTATATCTACAGTACTGTCTTTTTAATTTTCTTTTCAAGCATACTTTCTTCGAAATCCTTACAAAAAAAATATTTCCTTACAAGTACAAAGTGAGACATGTTCCTTATAATAAAAACCAAAGTATTAGTTGCGTTCATTGAACGCCGGCTTTCCTTGTTGATCTTGTTTATCATATTTTAGCAGTAAATGATACATGTAAAATCATGAAGAACGAGTATAATAAATGAGAAAGCATCTTTTATCTTATAATGACATTCAAGTTATCTTACAATTATTTCTCCATCAATGAAGGTTAAGGTATTCATTAGTCTTCTGCATAATTCTATGAGCTTTTCCATAATGGCAATGAGTTGAGACAATGGCTCATTGGAATAGTCAATGGCTCATCGGAATGCAGTCAAAATAGAGAAAAATAGGTCCCTTAAGAACGCCTTCAAAGTAGAAAATGTTGCAGGCTCGGTTTTATTAAGTCTGTTCATAGATGGTACTGGTAAATGAAAGCTGCCATCCACACCCCTAGCATTGGCGTAAACCGATTTGTGAAAACCATAATGAAAAGATGGAATAAATTATCTCTATCTTTAATTCAGTCTGCTGCATAAATGGTGCTGGGCGAACTTCTGCTTAAACCGGTGCTAGAGGGCGTGAACGGTATTTTTTGCACTTGACATTACCGTCCATGACCATGCTCAGTCAAACCGAGTCTGCAACATTTTCAATTTTGCCGTTTTGGACTTTCTTAAGGGGCTCTTATTTTCTCTATTTTTTCAATATTTTACTACTTTACCCTTGAATCAGCATTTTGTAATAAAATAGAGAAAAAAAAATCCCTAAGACTATTATAAGACTGCATTTAAAAAAAATCGTTTTGTGTTGAAAAAAATAAAGCCTGAATGAGAAAAAAATAGTATATTGCCTTTATATATCACGGAAAGATTGCTTAATACCTTCTTAAAATAGCAAAATAATATTTTGTTCCGGAACATCTTATTCTGTTTCCGTACAATAATCATGTTTGTTATATAACACTAAAATTTTGTGTAATATCGCTCTTGAGAATGGATCATAAAGTTATGGAAACAATGAAAACGTAATGATAAATTCAATAAGAATATTTCATAAGATATAGCTTAATACCCCTTTCATATTATAAACTCGAAATTGTCTATCGCAGAACTTTACTGTCAACAAGTTTCATAATACAAATTTATATTAGATATGGCTTCGTCCCCTTTAAAATATATCCCCATTAAAAATCAGATATAACAAATGTACAGTGAGAGACCCCCCTCCCCCTCCAACCACACATACCTTTTTTCCAGCAGGCAGCCTCATTCTGTATATTATTAAACTAGAAACAAACTTTCTTAACAACACCAAAACTCTATAACTGTGAACGAAATATTGGGAACCTAAGAGTAAACTTAAATGAATTCAAAGCATTCGTATGAAAATTGATAATTGTTGTATTTTCATTATGCGACCACAGACAGAGTCTTTTATAATAAATGTCAAAAGTGAAAAACAGCATTGTCTGACACTAAGTTTAAAGTTTTTGCTCGGCATCATACAGTTTGTGTTGTAATAATGACATGTGACAATTTAATTAAATTGTTCTACTGATCAAAGCACTGTGTGCACGACAAAGTGCAATACTGTACAAAAAACCTCTCTTTGTGATGAATATACATATCATATATAGCTTAATTGAAAATAATATATTCACCACACACAAATTTTACTGCAGAAAATGAAAGACAAAGCCAATCTGAAATGACTGTTTTTACAAATGACAATATACCAATTTACATTTACTCATATCATTACTTTTGTTTGATGATGATAACACGTTGACAATTAAAAAGTTTAGTTTGGAATAATTAATTAGTGATGAGCGAGAATAAACAGATTCAATAGAATCGAGCCTGTAACATTTACAATTATGCTGTGTTGGGCGTTCATCAGGGATTTTGGTATTGTTGTTTTGTTGTTATTTTTTCATGTTTCATATCACACCTGAGCAACAATGTAACGCATGTCATTCAAATTGCGCACTCCAGTTGTAAAGAGCTTTGATGTTAGAGATTTTGTTTCAAGGATTTTTATTTTACCAATATGCATACATACAAAATGTCTTAAAGGCAAACAATCTACCACATATCAATAAAAGAAAATTGTATAAATGATAAAACAGCAATAAATTAAAAAGGCTTAATGTTCATAAATATGACTTTGTCCATTATATTACCTCGTCTGGTTTTAAGTTTTATTTAGCAATGCCTTCGGGTGTTGACTTGCGGCATAACACGAACAAAATTTGTCATATTTGCTACAGGGCGATTTCAGATATTGTTCTAAAATAATTACAAAATAAGTCACCGTCTTACAAAAAAATATTACATTCCCGCAAGTTCTTGTTCATAACGGTTTATATTGCAGACACATTAAATATTTAAACTAAACAGTCGAAGAATGCTTGAGCGAAAGCCATGCAACTTCACAGGAATGACGATCAGCATGTGAAGGTGTGGATCTTAGGCTTTTGCGTGTGGATAAATTCAGAATCCCTATACAGCGCCCAATTGCCGTGTTAGGCTTTTTAGGGATTCTGGTTTTCTCTATCATACTAAATACGATTTACCTCGGGAATATTTGCCACAACCCTATTGTCTTCAGTTGATCAGCGTCATAATAAATAATTCACCTTGTTTATTTTACTTTGTGTTGGAAGCTATAAGCTTATATACACACTTTCGAATCCGTTCCTGGAACTGAGCAATAAGAGTAAAATTTGTTTGCTCAAGGAAACAACGACTTGCCCCTGGCGGGGTTTAAATACATGTCGCTAGCGATCGTTAGAATACTAGCCCAACGTGTCAACCCCTTGGCCATGCCGCCACTTAAATTAAAACTTATTAAATATGCGTGTGCCGTTTCTAAAGAAAAGAAAACAAATATTTGAGCCGCGCCATGACAAAACCAACATAATGGTTTTGCGACCAGCATGGATCCAGACCAGCCTGCGCATCCGCGCAGTCTGATCAGGATCCATGCTGTTCGCTTACCAACTCTGTTACAAGTGGAGCAACTGATAGCGACCAGTATGGATCCTGATCAGACTGCGCGGATGCGCAGGCTGGTCTGGATCCATGCTGGTCGCAAACGCACTATGTTGGTTTGCCATGACGCGGCTCATTTATTTCTGAGGAATGTGTCTGAAATTAAAAGAAAAAAATCATAGAAATGCAAAACATATATTGTGTTGGTGATATTTATAAATTTTTCTTATCTTATTTTTGTTAGAAAAATAATTTACGGAAAGGATTTTTTCCCTTTTGACTTTATTGTGTTTTTATAAAATGCTATAAATAGTTGTTTGGATAGAATAGATAGAAATATATTATTCATTTTTTTAATTAGACAAGATATCTATACAAATCAGCAGTGATATAATTATTTTATTTTTATAAGTTGTTTTTGCTAGGATATTATCTCATTATATATGTTAAGTTCACCTTAGCACAAAGTAGTGCTTTGAGGTAATCTTTTGTGATGGTAATATGTCCGTCGGTATTTGTTTTCCACGATTTCTCCCTACTAAACCACAAGGCAGATTTTGACCAAACTTCATCAAACTGTTTAAGTTTAAAACAGCATTTTAATAAAAAAAGGCAATCTAATTTAATAACAAAAGTTTTGTATTTTAAGTTTAAAACAGCTTTTAAATAAAACAACAACAACAACAAAAAACAAACACGAAAAGGCAATTTTTATCTTATTTCTAACCAGTTAGAAAATGATACAAAAACTGACTTAAACACTGGTTAGTTATTTCAATAGACGTTTTATACTATAAGGAAATGAATTATAACGAAATAAATAAATTGTGTTTTGATGGTGGGTGTTTTTTGTTGCATAATATAAAAGAAAAACTTTTATAAAAATGGGATTACCTTTTTCCAAATGTTTGTACTCTACAACAGCAGATGTAAAGTGCCATGTGACAGCTGTATAAATATTCCCATTTCTCCACGTCAGTGTTGTTATATTTTTCTGGTCATTTGGCATCATTGTTTCCAGCACATACAATTGAAGTGTTGAAAGGGGTTGTGAGGGATGTTGCACTCGCTCATGTACATTGTCAGTTTAATGCATATATTATTTTTATGTCCGGAACAAAAGTAAGAATGAAATGATGCCACATAATCAATTTTGTTATTTTTTTTAATTTAAATTGACTTTCTTAATTGTCATATGTATTAGCGGGGGACGCAATTATTAGCTCTGGCTGTAAACATACGCTAGAATTTTTAAACAGACATTATATACTATTTTAATTAAATATAGCGGTCGTTTTATCACATGGCGGTTGGGAAACCTTATGTTATGACATTGATTTATGTTCTTAATTAAATGTTGGATTTTGCGGCTTATTGCACTGTTTTCACGACAGCATATCTGATACCAAACCATATCAAAAAGGATAAAGTAAGTCCTCAAACACGATAGTCTTATTTATACCTACATTTTCGTATGCAAATTTTCTACTGTCACGTCAATATATGTCTTAAAGTATATTTAATTGCATGTTAAAAATTATTCATTTTTTAAAACTCTCTTCATTTGCTAACAACAATTAAATATCTCTCCTGCCAGCCGTTACCTAAGGGTCAATATTATGAAAGTAGTCATTTTTATTATGTCATGTGCGATTCTTTAATAAATGAAACTTTATTTAACATTGGTTCATAGAAAGCTTTTTCACAGACAAACATAAGTATAAATAGGCGTTAGGCCTAAAAATGTGTAAATAAAAAATCGATTGGCTAACCCTTTGCACCACTGACACCTCGTATTAGTTGCTTAAAATGAATGGTTGAATTCCCTTATATATAATAAAATCACTAAATCATTTACTACTTGGTTTGTTTTGCCATGATATCAAGCATTGCAAAAAGGTTTGTACAGTGATAAAGACGGAATAATATCTCTCATATACTGATGTATTGGTTTTTGCTGAATTTACTCATCGAATGAATTCACTTTCAGGATTTGTTTTTTTGTTTGTGTTTTTTTGTCCCCTGACATAACGCCTATCGACGTTACCGACTTTCCATGGTAGCCTCCCAGTTATTACCTACTATTACGCAAAGTGATCGACCTCTAATCGAAGCAGCGGTAAGAGACAAATGACCATAAGACTCAATGTTCGAGATAGATCAATAGTCATGGAGAAATAACATCTTGTCCAAAGATACAGCTAGCAACCCCTGGATATCAAATTGTGTGTGTATTTGAGTTTATTTATACTCGCTACCGGTTCCCATATAGGCGAGTCCTCCAGAATAGTGTAAGTCATTTTAGATTTCGGAGGATAATGCAAGATACAGATACAGAAAGATGCCCCAATTCCAGAAGCGTCTCCTGGTTCTTTAGCGTGCCAATTGTTTAAATATTCATACAAGGGACCTCGATTTAAAGTCTCATCCGAAAGACTGATAAGTCCCCACAAGTTGAGATCACAAGTCTCACGCTTTTAACGATTGAGCTATGCGGGTTGGCTTACTGTATATCTAACCCGATGCATCTGGTGATCTTCCAAATGAGCGAAGCGAGCGGCGTTTCGCAACATTAAATATTGAAACAAATACATTTATAAATTCATCAGACACAAAGCTGATAAAGTAAGTATTTGTATGTTTGTGCTGACCACAAGGGCAGAATTTGAAATATTATGTAAAGTAATAGCATCGCAATTTTAACGAAATTGATACTAACTTTATGTCATAAAAAGCAAAATAAATAATTAATAGACAAAATCTTTGTCTGATACTGCACGTTATTCAAGTTATGACCTTCAAACATATTTATTTCATAGATAAACATTCTTCTAACGAAATGTCAATCTACATTTAAGTTTTAATTTTTTTTAATTTCTTCATTTCACTAAAATAGACGATGTTTCAAAATTGCTGCACTTTTTCATAGATATGTTCAATACATTTATCATTAAATCTTAATTAGCTGTAACCATTTCACCAGATTCTAGTAGAAAAACTTTTAAGATTATAAAATTGCTGTTTTATTCATAAGGGGTTTATTTACCAAATACGTCTTTGTGGAACTATTTTGCTCATATGTGATATAGTAAACACTATATACTTTTCATTTTTGTTAGATTTATATCTTAAAGAATGTGCTGATATTGGTTTTTTTGTTTTTGTGTACATGCAAACTAAACTTCAGTGCTAGGGAACGTGAGGGATGTTCCAATTTTCATTATTTTTAATGAACAGACTCAATCAAACCGAGTCTGCCATTTCCACATTATCTTTTTTCTTGTTAATTGCTCTTGTGGAATATTACTGTTTTCTTATTTGTTTTTAGTAAACGAACAAAGAAATTAAAATAGAATACAGCTTTACTTGTTTCTTGTATAATTGATGACGCTTGTAACGCCCGTAAAAGACCATTTTCTATTTATTTGAATTTTGATCATATGAAATGAAATGGAGTTTAAAATATTGAATGCATGCTATATAAAAATTATATATGGAAAAAGGGTGATCCTTCGGCAGTAATCACAAGACAATTACATGAACATTTCAGACTCGATTTCAACGTCGCCATATGACCTATAATGTGTCGGTGTGACGTAAAACCCAATTAAACAAATAAAAGGTGGGACCATTTACAATTAACCCTAACCATTTATTTGATTTTTGCTCTGAATAAAATAAATCATTTACGTTGCATATTTTGTTGGAAACATCGTTTGCAACTTAAAATCAGGATTTCCCTTGGTTAAAAAACGTATATAAATGAACTTTTCATTTCAGTAATATAAATATTTATAATAGAAATTGTATTATAGGAACTCCTTTTAGGTCGAAAGGTATAAATACTCGTATTGAATATTTGAATTCCTTACAAAGATCAGCTTAGGCACTTAAAACAGTATGATATGCAAAAGATAACTAACAACTGAAGGATATTTTAATCAAATAGTGGTGGTGGTGGTAGTTTTCACTCCGGATCACGACAGTAAAATAGAGTGAAATAAGAATCCCTAAAGAAAGCCCAACGCGGCAAAATTGAAAATGTTGCAGGCTCGGTTTGATTGAGCCTTTTCATGGACGGTACTGCCCCCTAGCAAGCCACATTGAATTCACCAGAGCCTAGTTCAACCAACGTATCGATCAGAAATAAGTTGTAAATAGTATAAATAGTGTAAATAGTATTTATGTGCTTTTCTTAGCCCGATTTGATAGTTGTGTTCATTAAACGTATTTCCTTGTTGATCTTTTTTATCATATTTTGAGTGAAAAGTTATGCAACGTTTTTCAATTTTGGGTCATTTTTCACTATTAGAAAAAAGTATTCTGGAAAAACAAAATGAACCAATTGTCTTACATTTAGCACATAATTGATTGGTGAAAACTTAACTCAAATGAATAAATTAATCCTGAAGCATTATTACCAGCCATGCCAAGTCAAATATGCTCGGTGGAGTCCTTTTAATTGAATTTATTGAAATATTTTGCCCTTTAAAATGAAATAAGAATTGCAAGATTATCTGCATTTTTAATCGGTGCAAAGTAGCTTGTTATTAATGCCTAAAAAGAATTTAGAAATGTTTTATTAGATGACGGTAAATGTTTTATACATGTTGAAGCTAAGAAGATTATCGTACATCTAGGTCTACAATGGGCTCATTTTCAATACATATTTAAAACATTGATAAAAACAATATAACTGATTTGGTATGAACATTTTTATGATGAATATTAATAGATTTTTTTCTAGAACAATTTCATTATCTTACTAAATACTATAAATATTATTGTTGATGGTACTACAGACTTTCAATCATTGCCCAATTCACTTTAAGCAAAGAAATGCAGATTAACACTTAACATATTATTGTATTTGTTTTATCCTACAAAACATTATCACCATTATGTTTAAACGTTAGTAGTTG
This sequence comes from Ruditapes philippinarum, assembly GCF_026571515.1. Lineage (NCBI taxonomy): Eukaryota > Metazoa > Mollusca > Bivalvia > Venerida > Veneridae > Ruditapes > Ruditapes philippinarum. The sequence goes on along the minus strand of NW_026858718.1, from coordinate 18,519 downwards.
AGGCATCAGATTGCAACCGCCGTTTATCTTGCTAGATCGTAAGAGGCGACTAGATTAGTTCGAAATACTGGAGTGTCTACACCTCTTAGCAGTTACAATGGTTTTGACCCCAGGTGTTTGTTAAGTGCTATAAGTGTTGAGAATTGAGTACTGCTCAAGCCGGTGCTAGGGGGCGTGAGGGATGTTGTACTTATTCATTATCCCTCATGTACACACTCGATCAAACAGTGTCTGCAATTTTCATGTTATTTTGTTGTGAATAATGCTTTTTGTAATACTCGATGTTCTGTTCTAGGGTATATTTTGTGTGCGGTATATAACCTTTTCATCAAACAAGAAATTTGAAAAAAAACTTGACACACATGTTTACATGCCATGCGTAACACCCAGACCCCATACCTCAAGGTCACACTTGGAGGTCAAAGCAAAAAATAGTATGTTACAGGGTATGATGCCAAAATAGAGAAAACAAGAATCGCTAAAGAAAGCTCATCATGGCAAAATTGAAAATGTTGTAGGCTCGGTGTGATTGAGTCTGTTCATGGACGGCCAAGTCAGGCCAATGCAAATAAAATGTCATTGGTGAATTGTTCCAATACTTTGATGACTTGACACGAAATATACCATGTAACATACAATATCTTGTACTGGTTTTGTATTTTGTGGCTTTGAAATAGTGATAACAACAATACAAATATATTTCTGTTGACACAATGACATACACACGAGTTATTTCATTATATTTCTTTAATGAATTCATTGTTACTTGCAGATCTAACATTTTGCAAGTCCAGATCCGTACCTCAATCTTTTGAAATTGCACAATAATATAGGGTTAACGCAAGTTTTTCCGTGTCATAACGTCTGCAGAGTCCCGAGGAACGGTTGGTGCCCGAGCCCGATAGGGCAAGGGCTCCAACAGTTCCGAGGCTATTATAGCATAAAATTTTAAAACAGATTCATGATGTATATTATATACAAATCACAAACATTAAATCCTTGTGCTTGAACGGTATTTATCCAACTCTACATGTTTTACGTATGCGTTTTATTTTTTCCGGGGCCAACATTTTGGGAACCGAACGAAATTTCGAATTTTAATTGATTAAACAAAGTTTAACTTTGGAGATATATTAACTTAAGAAAAACATAACATTACTCTACCCAAGACAAAACAGGCCCCTCAGAAATTCCTAGAATGATTACAGATTGGCGGTAGAAAAAAGATCAGTGACATCAGCTAGATTCAATTTCAGAATCGGTTTTTTTTTCAAGCACGCAAGTTTAAAAAAATCAGGCATAAAACATTATTCTCTCAAAGAAACATACAGAACATTTATCAATATAAACATCAATAAAACAACGTTTTCTCATATTCATTTTGTGCTTTCCATTTTTGTAAGTTTAAACTGAATGACAGATTCTATTTGTTTACATTGACAACTGTCCGTTTCTAAGAAAGGGCGACAACCAAGATTAGCGGCGATGTCTATACGCCGTATTGCCGGCATAATAACTTGAATGTTGCTCGCCGTTTATGCGACTGAGGCCCTCGAATCAATTATTTCAATATAACAGGAGCGCATGACTCTTTGGCAAACAGGCCAAATCGTCAACTTTTTTGTTTGTTTTACTGGGCCCTGTATGTATTGCGCATAGGTGAAACCGGGCTATAACAAGAGCGCGTGACTATGTTAACGCATGGTTTTGGTCCCGTTATAACATGGGCAAAATAGGGGAAAATAGCCGATTTTATGCTATAATGTGCTTTATGTAAAACTCCCCTAAGATGAGGGACGTTGGTAACTCTGTTACAAATTCTTGTTAAATTTTGAAAACTATGGAGTCATTTTTACTGACTCCTCAAACTATTGTTTAGGTTATTCAATTTTAAGCAAGGCATATGCCGAAAATGTAATTTTAAATGTTGGTAAGAAACAGATCTCTCTTTTCATTTGAGTTATGCACACCTGAGGTAACTTCATAGTACATTTGTTGTACAGCGTTAATGTCGGACGGAATTTCCTTTTTTCTGATTAACAACGTCCTTTTCAGTCACTCCAAATAACTTTACTCTGATGTTTAGATTCTCCAATCCTGAACTTAAAAAATCATGTATTGATGTAGCTTATAAGACTATGGTCATCTTTCGCTATTTCATAGATAAAAGATCTATATTGAACACTTTTGTTTAATAGATTTTCGCCATTTTAGTTTCTGGTGTATTGACAATCACTTTCATAATCCTTCCAGGGAGCACAAATAATGATTTAACGCCTACGTTAAGAAAAAAATATATGTGTATATCGTGTCTGTTCTTGAATAACTTCTAAGTTCAGTTGAATTCTTAAAGTTTTGACATTAAAAGTGTTGACATTATATACTTTTGGTTTTATTTTTATTATTTTACTGTACATGCATCTTAAATTAAAAAACCCATTTAAATGAGGAATGAAAGTTACCAGTTATAAAGACCCTTCTGCAAGTAATATCTCTCTGTAGACTGTTAACTAGCTCATCAGCTGTTGCCCCAATGCCATCAGGGGCGTCCTTGCCGTGACCAGATACCATGACGTTCCATGTTCCCCATAAGAAAAATATATATGTGTAAATTTTGGTGGCCAAGATTGGTCCTGTCCCTGTATTGTGTTGTAGGACCCTCTTATATTACATGGATGTTCTTTAAGCCTGGATATTGTACTCTAAGGTCCTGAATTACTGGAAGGAGATGGGTCAATATGCCCGCAGGACCATGTTTCAAACATTCCGACAGATCTTTAAGGTGTGTACGCCACACCTGTGTGGATGGAAATTTGGCGTTTGAATGAACCAATTTGCATACTCTGGATTTCTTCGGAGTGCATTGATAGTTGACTGAAAAGTCCTCCTCATTTCATGTATCTGTTAACTTTTTCAATTCCGGGTATTGGTAATGAATATTTAAAACATGCCTTGCTAGTCTGTCGACATCTTTCTGCAGATAATTGACAAGTGTTTCTGTAGTCCCCACCACTTTACTTTTTAGGATTTTCTGTTGCATTCTAATACCGTTTTCTCTCTATTCCTTAATTACTTGTTTTTCAATACGTCTGGATTTTCACATCATCATTCCACCATGTTTCCATTTCCTTCTTGTAATTTTACTATTTTCTTATTTCTACATATTTCACACTCCTGGTACATGTATTTTCTGTAATCTATGTCACATTTTATGCTCTCTAAAAGTGGCGTCAGGTCTCGGGTGTTTAAGCATCTTCTCATGGTGTTACGTACGTTAGCATGACGCGCCTTTTCATACGTAATTGTATTGACGTCATTATATGAGTTTACTTCCGGCAATCAGAAATAAAACAACGTTAATTGAAGACCCAGTGCAATCGTTTGATTATTTAGTATTTACATAACACTTGGTATTATTTTACCTTAGTTTGGGTTTTGTTGTGTCTTGCACTGACCAGTATTTCTGTCCTTTTCACTGTATTCATTTATTATTTGTTTTTCAATATGTCTAGATTTCCATATCATCCATTCCACCATTTTTCCATTTCCTTCTTGTAATTGTACTATTTTTTAATTCTACATTTTTCACATTCCTGTAATATGTATTTGCTGTTACCTATGTCACGTGTTATGCTCACTAAATGTGGCATAAGGTCTCGGGTATATAACATCTTCTCTCTTGGTATTGTTTTACCTTAGTTTGAGATGTTCATGTGTCTTTCACAGACAAGTATCTCTGTCCTACCATTGGCAAAAAAATCAAGAAAAGGGAAATTATGATATCTACTATAATTCGTAAAAGCAATTTAACAGAAGTGACATTGAAATACTGTACGTCATTCTGTGAAATTACCAACATATAACAATTGTGTCGTAATCGATATCAGATGATTTTCTGACATTTATTTAAAGTTACCTTAACAACATTTTAAGTAACACCAGCTTAATCTTATTTGATCCTATGAACTTCCTTTCTGTGCTAAACATAATTATATACTATGCTATTAAAGTAATGAAAACCGCGAGACTTCGATTAACTGATTACTAAGAAAATGCTCTTTAAGTATTGCCTTTATAACTTATCTAGGAGTTACTACTTTATGCATTTTTATTTTAAAGGAACTCCACTGAGGTCCAATAGCCTTAAATGATATATTTTGAAATTAATATTAATATTTCTTAAATCAACTGGTACATTTAATTTGAAATTATACAAAAATATACACGGTATTAAATTGGTAATCGATTTTGTATGCGATGTTTGGCCGATTTAATTGAAAAGCGTTTAAACGGTTTTCATTTATTGGACCAATTTGAACAATGAAATTGATTATTTCTAGGAAACGGAGTGAGCGAATGATTTGAAATTGTGTACATGAGTTTTTGGTCTAGATATATATCAAGTTATACAACAATATTGAAAAAATATTTTCGGTCCCTTCACGTCAAAAAACCTCAGTGGAGTCCCTTTAAGCTATGTTGGTCATTTTGTGCAGAGATTGGAACTGATGTAGCTATTTCCTTTATTATATACCCAAGTCAAACTTTTAGTTTTTTCCACTGGTTCTTCTGATGAAAGCCAATGCGCTGCCATGCTGTAATTTATGCCCATGGACCCCAGCCAAGATAGTGAAACTTATTCCATGCAGCCTTTAGAAAAATAACCACTTTTACAATTTTCCGGAATTTTACGATTTTTAAATTTTTCTCGATTACATTCATGTTTCTCATAAGAAAGTAAGTCATCGGTTTTATCAACTTAACAATGACAAAACTTGACGTCTCAAACTGTTAAATGTGCTTACCTAAACAATAATAATAATAAAGAAGGGATGGAATTTAGACAACCCTCGTCACCGCGCACAAAATGGAAAAAAATCGAAAACACGGGCTTTGGTCCTTATCAAATTTGAAATAGTATACACTATTCAAGGATATTTCCTTAAGCTTTATCAAAAAAGTATACAGTTTTTTGTCTAAAAAAATCTTTGCCGTGATATCGAACGTTAAAACGTTACGTTCGCGTGATTAATATTAAAGAACACATGGATATGAAAAAAGTACTGTGAATTAAATATGTTCAAATTCTTTGAGAGAAGTACGAGATGCCGTTTTAAGTTACCATTAAATTTATAATGAATTGGTCATACCACATCGTCTCGTGGTTTCTGACCGCCTTTGAAACGAAGCCGAGAAACTGGTTATGTAATTTTATGTTTTGATGCAAAATGACATTAAATAGTATTGCTTCTTCATATAACATAGCTCATATGGTCATACCACAAAGTCTTTTGCGTTCCGACCAGCTTTAACAACTTGGTTATGTCATCTTATGTATTGAAGCAAAATGAAAATATATAGAGGATATTTGTTTGTTTGTGTGTAAGATGAAATTTTATTTCATCGAGTGGGCTTTAAAAACAGTATTCTCACGAGTGGCGTAGCCACGAGTGAGAATACTGTTTTTAAAGTTCACGAGATGACATAACATTACATCTTACACAACAAACAGACAAATTTTCTTTTTATTTTATGCTTAAAAATAAGTTAAAACGAAATTTCCATAATTTTAACGTTAATATTAAAATTTGTTTCCCCCATTCAGAGCCCCATTTAGACGGAATTTCACATTAAAAACAAAAAGTCTTGAGCTGAAAAATAAGTCCGCCAATCAAGGTTAAATGACGGTGATATTTATTCATTTTATTAAAAAAATATGAATGATCGCTTGTTTTAATAATAAAAACAAACAATTCTTGTAGGAGAAAAAGTCCAACCATCCATCCATATTTCTGTTACTTACTGCGAATTTATATTAGACCTGGCTTTGTAAAATGTAAGCGGCAGCCATTTTTTAAAGTTGTGTATTTCATGGGAGGAAAATAATTGTGTAAGATTCAGAGGGATATAATTTGGATTTGTTAGTCATACACCTTTTTAAAAGAAAGAAAACTTATTTGAGGATTGTAACAGACAAAAAATAAGTGTTGACAGATGTGAAAACATTCAGAAAAGGAGCTAGGAAAATGGAAAACTTGGAAGCTTGCTAAGGAACGCTGCCGCTGGGTTGTTTTACTTACTCTACGAGTGATGGCTGTCAATGCTTTTCAATTTTTCATAAAGCATACGGCAGCTATTGCTCGTAGGATACTTTAATATGCCCAAATGTCATCAAGAGCAGTTTTGCATGGGGAAGGAATGTATTTTTCAGACTGTAAAAACGAAACAAAAAAATTTAGAGACGAAATTTGGTGATTGGAATATGAATGGATAGAAGTAAGTTTTCTCTCTTTATTACTTTTGACATTTAAGTTATTTATCTATTTCAGCTTTGCTATTTCTTTTAACAGCCTGACATTGTCAGAATTGTCAGTAAAAATAAAATTGAGGTACCACATAGGGAAAATCTTAAAAAAGTAGTTTCGTCATTGAAAAAAGTGAAATTATATTTTGATAATTTTCACTGTGAAATTATCAAATATAATTTTCACGGATAAATCAGTAATCCACTGAAAAGCATAAAATAAATAGTTGTGTTTCCCCTCATACCAAAAATACAGTTGCATTCCCCTAATACCATATGGCATTGAAGTCAGTACATATGTTTCAATAAAAGGTATTAATATCGATTAATGCCGAGCATTATACTTTTTAAATTTAGTATAAAAGGAAAAATAGCTTATCACTCATTTATAAAAAATGGCAATATTTTAATTCTGTGTAATAAGACTCATATTTAAAGTTTAGATACTCGTGCTTTACTCACTCACAAGGAGGATAGATATTAATGTTCAAATAAGTTTAACAGATAAGTAGGGTACAACATTTATAAAGAAATGTTTCAACGACGTTGGAGAAGAAAGTTACTTTACCGTAACATATCTTAGAGTATGCTCATAAGTCATTATTTTACATACTGTTTTCTCTTTTTTAAGAAGGAAAACTTTATTCACCTCGATTCTGAGGCATATTGTGCATAATGTGTAAAGAAATAATAACATAAAAAATATTAATTTAGTCTCTCTTATCAACAATGTTGATTTCTATTTCAATTCTATCATGCCCAAGAAATGCTTTTTCTTTTTTCTGAAAAGCCTTTTTTTAACTCTAAACGTCATTTTAGAGTTTCTATATAGCAACAGAACAGGCCAATGTTCTGAACAATCTTTTGCTTCTATTGCATTTTAATACACAGTTAAAGCGGTTTAGTATTTTGCATTGAAGTCCTTAAAACTATTTTGTTTACATTTTGCTATGACAAATAATTTCCAATTTAGCGCTACTTTTTCAGGTTATATGCATCAAACATGCTTTAAAACCACTATTTCCGCGATACAAAACTCATAAATGACCTTTTTTTAAAAGAAGGAAAACAATTGCTAATTCTGGGGCATAACAGGTCATTTTACCTAACATTAAACACAATTTCAAACAAGTTTTGCGTCAGTAAAAATAAATAACATGTTTTACATCAAAGGTTTACATCATTTTGCATTACAAAGCACGAGACAGATGTATAATAAACTTTTTTGCCGGCATTTATATTGCCTGACTTCATTGTGTTTGGAATTTGTTACTCCCACATTTGCAGCATTGTATGGAAGCGTTCTGATGCCAATTTATAATGTTTTACAGAAAAGATAATTCCTTATCATTTTCGGGACAATTTGTTTACTGCGCAACAATAAAACAGGCTTTAGAGATACGTTTATATCGCCGAATATCACCTCAGGCTTAAATGTGTGGCGGCTTGTCGACATACATAATCTGTTTTCTTATATAATACTATTATGCTTCTCGAAGTTATGCTCTAGCATTTAAGTCCGTCACACACAGTGCTATATCCTACGTAGGAGTTATAAAGTTCTACGTAGCAGTTATAATCTCCTAATAAGTGTTTTTATCTCCTACAAAGGAGATATAAATTCCTAATAAGGCTTTTTATCTCCTACGTAGGAGTTATAAACTCCTTATTACGCTTCTTTAATCTCCTACTTAGGAGATACAAAGTCCTACGTAAGACTTAAAAAGTCCTATGTAGGAGTAATAAAGTCCTAATAGATGTAGGAATGATAAATTCCTAATTTGGCGTATTTATCTCCTACGTAGGAGTCATCTTTTTTCTAGAAATTTTATAAATACCAAACAAATTATAAAAGCAATAGTCTAAGAAAGTTACAAATGTTTCTAAATTTAAACTATCAAGTAACAAAATATTTTTCAAAGGAGTAAACATCCAAGTAAGTAGTAAGTTGATTATCTTTTCAAATTAAGATATGTATCATAATTATTTCGCGGATCATCTTTTTAACTTGATTTCTTTTGTCGGGTTGGGGCGGGTTGCGTGGTGGTGGTGGTGGTGGGGGTCTGGTTGAGAAAAATGCTAAAAACTAGAAATGAGTTTTTTTTTTCTCTATTTGAATTGAATGTGTATTCTAATAATAATTGGGAATAAAATTTGGAATTGAATTTGGTAATATAGGTCAAAATACAATGCAAAACATTAAATTAAAACATGTATATTTTTGTTACCAGCTGCCATTTGTTTCTAAATCTTAATATGATACCCTTAAAGGAACATTGTGTTTCAGAAATGCTATCAATTTATTTCTCAAAGACTGTTTATTTTTTGGTTTCTTGTTTCAGATTTCCAAAACCATACTCATTTGCTATGAACTGTATTTTTGCATCCTTAGTTCTGTTTGCATTTCGTATAATTATAATGAATTAGTATTTTGTTTGAAAGTCATTAGCATTGTGTATATAATACTACTTTGTTCACATTTTGCTACCTTTAGTATACAAACCGTTCGCTGCTGCCTTTTTATTTTAACATGCCTTTGATCCATTATTTATGCATTATTTGTCACATGTTTCACATTTTGTAAGATTTAAAGCTTAACAACTGAAAGCTAACAAGCTGAAAACATCAAATGTCTCAGTTTATTCTTTGTCTGACAGTTTGTCTCTTACGTGACTTCGTGAAATAAAAATGGTTCTATAAATGAAAGTGACTAGACAATCACAAGGGAGACATATCGCCTGTATATAGACATAAAACAGCATATTATATATTCCAGGTGAATGTCTTTCTCTAAATAGTAATACAATGTTCAGTTTTATTTCAACTACTTACATGATAAAAGAAAGACATTATATTATATGTAACTTGGAAATGATAGATCAGCTTTACAAAAATAAATAGATAACTAATAAAAAAACTCGGTGACTGCAGGAGCGGATTCGAGAGTGTTTCTACAAGGCATCTTTGCCTCCAATTCAGTCAAACTAAATAAATTCTGTGTAAAACGGTTAACTTAATACTTATAAATTAAAAACAAATGGGTCATTTCGTAGAAAAAAAACACTGCCAGTTTGTTTAATACCACTATGTATTAAGTGATAGAAAGAGCATCGAAACACGAGGCTATCTATTTATACGAGGAGGCGTAGCCCCCGAGTATTTATCAGATTGCCGAGTGTTTTGATGTTCTTTCTCTTTTGTATCATTGTTTAACATAAAAACGCATTCCCTGTTGTCGAAATATGAAACCCCGGAGAAACGTAACCAATGAACGAGCATCTGAATATGATATCTCTGTCGCTTTCACTTTCTCTGCCGTCACAATAAGTAAACCCCAGCAAAAATGAGCCAATCAATGGACATGCTCTGGAGTGCGGGTAACTAAATTAAATACCTGAACTCCAGTTAACGCACTATGCATAGAATCGTTTAACATATCTTCTCTGTGTGTACTGAAAAGATGTTTATTTTTACATTTAATAAAGAAACTGTATAGAAATTAATAATATTTTCAAAAATCAAATTTAAGCATAATATATCTTTAATATGCCTTTAATTTGTAAGGCTACACTATTTCAAGATTTGTTAATCATATAAATTACTAAATAAATTTACTTTATTTGGATTGATATAACATAGTGAGAACGAGATAAAATTAAAATATATGAGCGGCGCATTGACAAAACCAACATAGTGCATTTGCGACCAGCATGGATCCAGACCAGCCAACGCATCCGCGCAGTCTGGTCAGGATCCATGCTGTACGCTATCAGTTTCTCTACTTGTAATAGGGTATGTAAGCGAACAGTAAGGATCATGATCAGACTGCGCGGATGATCAGGCTGGTCTGGATCCATGCTGGTCGCAAACGCACTATGTTGGTTATTGTCATGGCGCAGCTCATATAAGTGAAGACATTCAACATAATGGAACAATGCATTATATTTATCAAGTCATTATTTGCTTAAATACTGTCAGTTATATTTCTTTTGCAGTGATAAACATAGACAACTGTTTGTTTTTAATAGCAGAGAAGGGTAAAAAGGTTTTCCCGTAAATAATCGATGATTTCTAAGTGTATAATTGATATACGATGTTTTCCATAATCATTAATGATAGTGTTGGATATCTTTAAGCCCTTTATTAAAGTCTTCTTTGAAGTTCTTTGTACATTACACGTTTAAGTAATCAAGGGTACTGCTCAAAACGAATTTAATATGCTAAAACCTTTCTCTTGTCTTTAGAAGAAATATAATTATAATATATTTTTTTAGTAATGTTATCTTGTCTTAATAGGTAATGTATCAGTTGCGCGCATCATATTATTAAGAGATAAACATCTTAAAAGAACAGTTATAATTTCAGTGTAATACCTTACCGTTGCCTCTCGTATTTCTGACATATGATAATGTAAACATTCAAATATAATTTATCATTTGATCCTTGTGTCCATAACCAAACAAACTTGTTTAGCCTATATGTTACTGAATGTATAACATGTATAACAACATGTATTACAACAACAAAACAAGATTTTACACATCATTGCATTGTATCTTCTATTACAGTAATTGTTATTAAATTGAGACATATTACATAAAGCACGAAACGCAACAATTATATTTTTATGCGCACAGTCCACGATGTAAGGTCAATGAATATGAGTCTCAATCTATTTTTAGATTGGCAAAATGCAATTTAGCCAGTGAATATGATACTTCACCTTGTGAATATGATTTTATAAATAGTTCTGAACTAATGAGATTCCTGCTATATTTAGATCATAATATCTTTTTATCATTTTATCGTTTAAAACTTCTTAAATTAGTTCCAAGATATCAAACAAGTAAAGGAAAAGTTAGTTTCCCACAATTGCTCGACATCTTGCACAAAGAGATACCTTTGCTTCTTGGTCAAAATTGCTTTATAATTGTGACTTATTACACAACTTCATATTGTACATTTGATATTTAGTGTACCTTGTTTGTTTCTTTTTTTTTATAGCTATCGACATACATGCCATTTGAAAAAATTAGTTTCGCACAGTATAATAATTGTTATTTTGGTATTAAGTCGGCATGAAACAAAATATTCGTTTGAAATAATTTATTTTATAGATACTCCACACTTTTGACATTTATTAACCGATTATTCAAACATTTTTGCTGTTTGAACTTTAAATCTATCTTATATAAACGTTTTTGTCTTGCTGTATGTCAAACTTTTGATATTCAATATGACGTTATTAAATACTCTAAGAAGAAACTGTAAGGTCTATTCTATAATGTCAGACATTATTTAGTAGTAACCTTTAAAAGCGGAAGACATTTGTTTAAACCAAAGGGTTACCAGCATAATAACCACACGGTATTGAAGGAAAAAAAGGTTAAATGAATGTAAAATGAAAAATCAGGTAATAAAGAAGTCATACTCATGTAAGCCATATCGTTGCTTTATCGGTAAGCATTAAGCTTGAATGCTGAGTAACTGTTCTTTCTCTTTGATGTCATTCATTCCGTAATGCTTTTATGTGGCTATATTCTTTTGTGTGGCTAAAAGAACAATAGAGAAAACAATAGAGTAGCCACATAATTACTGTCCTGTGAGAACGTCCTGTGTCACCATTTCTCCAGATCATTATATATATTGTGACTATTGGAGATATTCCTCAAACGGATGCTTTTTCAATTTATGTTTAAGACACAATAAGATTTTACAAAGTTATTAAAAACTCATTTAAAATAGTCGGGTCTTTCAAGAAATGCATACACAGTATGTGTGACTGAACATATGGAATCATCCTGAGAAAGAGTAAGATTTTATGTTATCTAAGTGTATGAGTTTGTTATGTAAAACTTCATCAAATTCACTTGCTGCAATAGGGAGAGCATCGGAAGTGTTGCCCAAAGGTCTTTAATTCGATCATCTTGTGACGTGAAATATCTCCGTGACAGTTGATGTTGGACTAATAGTCTAATATTAATTTGCCTTTCATCATGTTCATTGCAGGAGTAAAGTATTTTTCCCCATTTTATCTTAGAATAATTTGCTATTCAATGATAACTTCTATTATGTTTCGTTTTGATTGTTAAGAATTTAAATTTATAAAAATGTTCTATTAAAGTATTAAAATGTATTAAACAGTCAATATGCATTCTGTATATATTTGAAATTACAACACGTTATGACAGCCTAACAATTATTTTAAAATAAAATGACATCAGATGGGTTTTTTTCTATAAAAGAGACAGACATGTGCTTCCACGAAGGAAACATACAGTCCTCTTTGGAGTCCTAATATTTATATATGAAAATGACAAGATTTCCTCCTTCAAAACATATTTTATTACATTAATGTATTTTTATTTAAATTTAATAGAGTTAAATGTACAAGTACATCTCGATTTTGATTAGATTTCATACCAGGCTCTACATTAAGGCTTGCAGCATTAAGGATTTAGCTACGTTTTAAACAATAGGGGACATTTGAAGGCCAAACAGGCATACTCACATCCTACGTGCGTAACTGGGTTTGACAATGTCTTGATTATGGTAAGCATTCCATTCTAACACCTTCAGTAGGATGTGATACACATTCATTATCCAAATCAATATTCAAGAAAGACATATTGTCTATTTTAACATGTTTCAGCATAAAAAACCGATTAACAATATTTAACACTTTTTAATAAGTGCCTATAGCGGGGCCTAAGGCGTATTAACTAAATGTTGGCTCCCGGTCTTGCGTGTGAAGGCCGTTAAGCAGGGCCGAAAACGTGATGTCACTAGGCTTTCTAGTAAAAACATCACGTAACAAGTAATGATATCAATGTGATGCATTATACTTAGACCAATGACAATTTTAGTCTTACATGATATAAGATATTGTAACGATATATAATTTTTAACATAAATATATATAAAAATAGTAATATACTCGTGTTTACTCCGTATATATGGGTAAATATATAATTGAGACGATGGAATTACAAGATATTAATATACATTATTTTGTTGAAGAAAAATTTAACAGTAGTTGTAAATGTTTCATGATCTCTTTCTTGTCTTTTCTTTTTGCGTGACCACATGCAATATGTATCTTGTTTGTAACGATGTTTCCCGCCCACCTCAAACATATAATTTAGCTTTACTTTGGTATTATATACAGGTTTTTTAATTGAAAAAAAAAGAAAACTTTCAAAAACACATTTTTTTCTACAAACAATATTTATCTACAAAATAACATTCAGGTGTCTTCAAAGACATGGTATGGTCATTCAAGACAAAAAGTCTTCTACACAAGCCGTTTCTAGGTTCACCTAACGTCATTTTTGACAAGACTTAAAAGTCTCGACTCGGTTCCATATTTCACTTTAGTGTTTTTATATTTTTCTGATCCTTCGGGATAATTTATTTTAGCACTTTTAAGTGTTGAAAATTGAGTAACGCTAAAGTCGGTGCTAGGGGGGGGGGGGCGTGAGGTATGTTGCACTTTTTCATTTTCCCCCATGTACAGACGTACAGACTCAGATAAATTAAGCTGGTTTTAATGCCTCCGAGGGATCATTTTTTTCCGGATATTTGAAAATGTACCTTTCATATTTTCCATATTGCCTGACCTTCATCTCATACGTGACTTTATGCAATAAAGATAGCTAGACAGTCTCTGTATAGCAATGTTTCCTGTTTATAGACATTTAATCGTCTTACATATTCAATGTGAACAATAAACTGCAATATGGTAAACACATTTTACATTTCTTATTCAAATGCTTATAAACTAATTGAAATACAATATGGCATAAAATGTGTCTAGTAGATAAAAGAAAAAAACATCATTACGTACAGCGTGATGATAAAACATCTAAATAAAAGTTTATACTGTGAAAGAAACGTATATACATCTTAACTATATTATTCAATTGATCTAGAGGTAGATCGATCGTTCTTATATAATACTTAGTTTGATACGTTAATGTTTAAGATAAACACATTTATATCTTATCATCAAATCGAACCACTGTATGCCCAAAAATACATGTAACAGAAACAATCACCTTATATAGTTTTATCTAGTCTTAGTTTAAAATATCTATTGCCGATCTTGCTTTTATATTTAATGTGTCTACGTTCCAATATTAATCTGTCAGCCAAGTGTCTGAATTTCTCTAAATTAATGTGCGTTATATAAACGAAACAAATATTATAGATAAGTTTTTGTTAAACTTAAAGCAGACGAAATTTTGTATGCTGGCCGTTAAAAGCATTAAAGGCGTGTTTTATAGTTTTAGTTTTGTTCGATCGTGTCATTCTCGCTTGGTACTGTTGCTTTCATTTGTGTAATCTTCGTATGCGTCGACTACTATTTTTATGCACTATTGTAACACTGTCGACAATATTAACAAATATTATATATTAAAATACGCATGTAAACTTTAAAAATATAGTATGTAAAATAAATGTAGGAGATAGATTTTTCCAAAGCTCATACATATGTTCAAGGATGTTTGTAGCTATTCAATTATATCTTCTTTGATGTTTTCTATTTGAATATTGTAATTTAAATTGCCATGAATTTGTAAACACTGTATCTAAACACACTTATATTGTACCTAAACACACTAAATTCGATTATAAAACGTTTTAGAATCGAAATGAGAGATTATTATCCGATACATTTATAATACAAGTAAATATATAACGCAGAATTCATACAAGCGCTGTGTTTGTTAATTCAACTTCTGACATTATATAAAAAATATTACAAATGACCAGAATTTTTTTTTTAATCTTCTTTCATATTTATAGAGGATTGGGGCCATGCGCCGCTTATCATGATTATGGCACTTACGTTGCCTCATTCAAGATTCCATGGATCACCGCCGTATGAACACATCTGCGGATGCTTAAAAATTTCACCCCATTGTCATGTATAAATGTTGAATACCGCTAAGACCGGGCGCTTAAGGGGCTTGACGGTGGTATTTTACCACTACCATCTATTAACAAACTTAATCAAACCGAGCCTATTAGTGTGCATACACTAGACTGACTTGTGGTAGATATTTATACCTACACGTATTTATGTTTAAATCATAAATTGATCTGATGGTATAACATAAAACCACTGTTTATTCATTGGGCTTTTTTCAGATTAGATTCCTATGCTGCCCGATACAGTTTATAAAGTATATTAGGCAATGGTTTCGTTATATAATTCAATATAACAGATCAAGCTTTCCACAGTTTGTTCAAAGTTTAAAACAGAACATTTCATTTATAATTCTTTGTACATAAAGGCCATACAAAACATATAAACTTTGTGTTGTACATACATGTATATAATGATTGATAAATGATGCATACAAACATATTAATTTACAAGAAAAGCTTCTCTTTCAATAAGCATTTTTTTTCTTTTTTTATTCTTCTTGTACTTAGTACAATTTATGGTTATCATTTATGGTTTTGTTTGGTTGTAAATCATTACACACTGTTTTATAATTGAAACACCTCTTAAAAATATATTTACTCTTCACAAATGTCTGTACCAGACAAAAACCTTGTTGCAAAAGATGTTTTGAAATAAATCAAATTTTCGCCAGACCATGCAAGGTAATAATTAATTTCATCGCGCTATTTATCTGAGCGTTTCTCAGACAGTCTCATTATGCTAAAGAATTTCTAAATGTTGTATTCAGCTACCGGGCGGCGTGGAGAAGCGTTTACATTCCAGTTCCGTCAATCAAACCGACCCGGCAATTTTTTTTAATTTATCGTTTTTGTGGGTTCTATAGGGATTTTGCTTTTTTTCTATTTTAACACTTATAATACTTTTTCCTTATAAGAGATGTGTTTCGTACTGCGGTCATCGTGGAACCTTCAATGTGACACGTTTGTGCCATTCCATGCAAAGCGGCGTATGGTGCCCAAGTGAGAGAGAAGCGTTTTTCCCTAAACGAGAGAATAAGAAGTGGGACTAAACATAATGGAACTTTGAAAGAGGAAGAGGTTTTGAAGCCTTCATGTCATAGAAAAAAGTCAAAAGACAAATTTAAAAAGCAGGCACCCTAAACTTAGTGTGATTTTGCAGTATTCAAGTATGTGTATTGGGAACCACAAAAGTATGCTTAAGTGGAAAAAATTGAATTTCAGTTAAATTTGATATATAAAAAGATTCAATTAATTCTTAGATGTCACCACACAGGTTTGGTATTCAGTTCCCAAGATTTAATATCCACAGACAGATAACAAATTTAAATGAAACATTATCATATTTCACCTGGTCAAATTCAAACTTACTGTTTATTATATTCCATTGTAATGGTTATTTCTATCTTAGAATGATCAAAAATAGTATGTCTGTTAAAAGAAGAATATTCAAATAATGCAGACAAACAACAACTTAAACACTTTACTTTATGAAAACGTGAATATAAGATTTCTTGAATAAACGATTGATATATGAATGTTTAATAGCGAAATCAAAAGCTTAATATCGTATGTAGCAGACAAATGAACTTCAAAACGTTTAATTTGTTAGCAGTCAACGAACTCCTAAAAGTACAATTGCAGATCAAGATATACAAATAAACATTATTGCTTTTAAATTAGAATGTGTTCATTGACATGAGGCTTATATCATATCTAACCAGTAATTTGCACTCTGTGTAAGATGAAACGTGCGTTGTTTTAAGTAACATTCTAACATTCGTTATTTTATTGTGAGTGTTTGCGCGCGCGTGCGTGCGTCTGTGTTTTTGTTTGTGTGTGTCTTAACTGTAGCTTGAATATATCACAACCATGCCATAAACAGGCTCAAAGGCTTTCTTTTTATTATGTTTGCTGTATTTGACGACCTTTCAGGTTTCCTTTCTTTTAACATATTCAATATGTTAAATATGTCCGATTTACATATGTTTCCGAGATTTGTGTACGAAATGATGATGCTCTGGACCAATGACTTGTGTCCAAATTTCCAGATCATTCTCTGTCCTCGTGTTTTCCAGAATTATTGTTTTTATTGTGCAAAATGACCCAAAAATGAATGATTATGCAACGCTTTTCACTCCCATCTGGGTAATATCGAATTTCAATTTAATTCTGAGTATATTGTTTCGTTATTTAAGTGATTTGAGTGATTCACTTGATATTTGTAACATTTTCAAATTTATGTTTTCAGGCCTTTGAACCTCAGTGGAGTTCCTTTTACTTTTAATCACGAGCACCAAAAGTAGAGAGAAAAAAAAAGAATCCCTAAAGAAAGCCCAACACGGCACAATTGAAAATATTGCAGGCTCGGTTTGAGCCTGTTCATGGACGGTACTGTTAAGTGCAAACTACCGTCCACGCCCCCTAGCACCGGCTTAAGCAGAATTCAACATTTAAACATGAAATGGTAAAATTTTGAATTAAGAAACATCCGCAGATGTGTTCAACAGAAAACATTTATCATATTAAGGAACAGTAAACAGATAAAGACCGTTTATATCTTACACTTTCAAAGAAGAAGCCCCGTAATCTTGTTTTAAGAAAGAAAACATTAGCAATAGATTTGTTAGAAACTGAGGATCAAGTTATCATTAATATCAGTAAACCTAAAATGATTCTATATAATTATGTTCACCTGAAAATTGCCAAGAAAAAAGTAAATTAAATATAAAATTCAAGTGTCAAATAATAAGAAATAACACAAAATACAGTTACGATTAGGTTTGGTTCATAATAACTTGTAAAGGATTCGATGAAGCCTTTTATGGTAATCGTAATGTTGAACCAAATTATAAACGATGCTATTCCAATAACTAATGACAATCCGTGAACAAAACTAGACTAAATAAAGAATGCTTGTAACACAAAAACGTCTATATTTGGAATCTAGTGTGCGTTTATATATTTTATGAAAAGCTTGAAAGAAAATAATAAATTGTAACAAAACAGGTTGTGGTCATTCTAAATTTGGAAGACATAATAACAGATTTATATTTGTCTATCTTAGAACTGATATTATTACAATCTGAAGAGAATTAACATTTTTGTGTGATATAATAAGAAAAATATCGGTGATCTTTCTGTATCTGAAAAATACAAGTCTCAAAGCGCGGGAGATGTTAAGCGGGTTAGGTATATTAGTTTACAAAGTCTCGTTTTTTTTGGCGGAAAAAATGTTCGCCTTTCATTATTTTAAAGCTTCTTGTCTGAAAAAAAAATGGGGA